>NC_086099.1:2895929-3004952 GCF_963921235.1 Mobula hypostoma
AGAGGATTCCCTGTCTGTGGAAATGGGATAGGATTCTTTGTCACTCTGTAGGAAAGGAGATGGGATTTTCTATCCCTCTGTGGGAATGGTTTTGGGACTATCTGTCCCTCTGTAGGAATGGCATGGGTTCTCTGTCTCCCTATGAGAATGGGTATGGAATCCTCTGTCTCTCTGTGGGAAAAGGAAAAGATTCTCAGTCTCCCTGTGGAAATGGGATTGGATTATCTGTCACTCTGGGGAAATGGGATGAGATTAGAACATAAAACATATAGATGGGCTGTAATGTGCTGTAGAACAATCTACAGTACATTACAGGCCCTTTGGCCCACAATGTTGTGCCAACCATGTAACCTACTCTAGAGGCTGCCTAGAATTCCCCTACCGCATAAGCCTCTATTTTTCTAAGCTCCCTATACCTAAGAGTCTTTTAAAAGACCCTATTGTATCCACCTCTATCACCTTCACTGACAGTGCAATCCACGCACTCACCACTCTCTGTGTGAAAAACTTACCTCTGACATCTCCCTTGTACTTACAAGCACCTTAAAACTGCGCCCCCTCATGTTAGCCAATTCAGCCCTGGGGAAAAGCCTCTGACTATCCACGCGATCAATGCCTCTCATCATCTTATACACCGCTATCAGGTCACCTCTCATCCTCCGCCGCTCCAAGGAGAAAAGGCCAAGTTCACTCAACCTATTCTCATAAGGCATGCTCCCCAATACAGGCAACATCCTTGTAAATCTCCTCTGCACCCTTTCTATGGTTTCCACATCCTTCCTGTAGTGAGGTGACCAGAACTGAGCACAGTACTTGAAGTGGGGTCTGACCAAGGTCCTATATAGCTGCAATATTACCTCTTGGCTAATCCCTTGGTTGATGAATGCCAACACACTGTATGCCTTCTTAACCACACAGTCAACCTGCGCAGCAGCTTTGAGTGTCCTATGGATATGGACCCCAAGATCTCACTGATCCTGCACACTTCCAAGAGTCTTTCCATTAATATTATATTCTGTCTTCAAATTGGCCTACCAAAATGAACCACTTCACACTTATCTGGTTTAAACTCCATCTGCCACTTCTCAGCCCAGTTCTGCATCCTATCAATGTCCCACTGTAACCTCTGACAACCCTCCAGACTATCCACAACACCCCTAACTTTTGTGCCATCAGCAAATTTACTACCCTTCTACTATCTCATCCAGGTCATTTATAAAAATCACAAAGAGGAGGGCTCCCAGAACAGATCCCTGTGGAACACCATTGCGATCACCGTCCTCCATGCAGAATACAAACCACCCAGAACCACCCTTTACCTCCTCTGGTCAAACCAATTTTGGATCCACAAAGCAAGGTCTCCGAGGGTCCCATGCCTCCTTACTTTCTGAATTCTCTGTCTCTCTGTGTGAACGGGATGGGATTCTCTGTCTCTCCATGGAAATGGGAATGGGATTCTCTACGGCTCTGTGAGAACGGGATGTGATTCTCTACGGCTCTGTGAGAACGGGATGTGATTCTCTACGGCTCTGTGAGAACGGGATGTGATTCTCTATGGCTGTGTGTGAACGGGATGTGATTCTCTATGGATCTGTGTGAAAGGAATTGGATTCTCTATGGTTGTGTGTAAACGGGATGGGATTCATTATGGCTCTGTGTGAACGAGATGGGATTCTCTACGGCTCTGTGAGAACGGGATGTGATTCTCTACGGCTCTGTGAGAACGGGATGTGATTCTCTACGGCTCTGTGAGAACGGGATGTGATTCTCTATGGCTGTGTGTGAACGGGATGTGATTCTCTATGGATCTGTGTGAAAGGAATTGGATTCTCTATGGTTGTGTGTAAACGGGATGGGATTCATTATGGCTCTGTGTGAACGAGATGGGATTGTCAATGGCTGTGTGTGAACGAGATGGGATTGTCTATGGTTGTGTGTGAACGGGATGGGATTGTCTATGGCTGTGTGTGAAAGCGATGGGATTGTCTATGGTTGTGTGTGAACGAGATAGGATTGTCAATGGCTCTGTGTGAAAGCGATGGGATTGTCTATGGTTGTTTGTGAACGAGATGGGATTGTCAATGGCTCTGTGTGAAAGCGATGGGATTGTCTATGGTTGTTTGTGAACGGGATGGATTCTTTACGGTTGTTTGTGAATGGGATGGGATTGTCCATGGTTGTGTGTGAAAGCGATGGGATTGTCTATGGTTGTTTGTGAACGGGATGGATTCTTTACGGTTGTTTGTGAATGGGGATGGGATTCATTATGGTTGTGTGTGAACGAGATGGAATTCTCTGTCTCTCCGTGGAAATGGGAATGGGATTCTCTACAGCTATGTGTGACGGGATGGGATTGTCAATGGTTCTGTGTCAATGGGATGGTATTCTTTATCTTTTTGCGGGAATTGGGATGGGATTTTCTGTCGCTCTAAATTGTGTGGATACCGCAAGGATTTTGCCTTGCCGGTGTCAATGGGAACTTGCTGGAGTGTGTGAAAATGGACCTGGTCTCTCTCCCTGGAATGTGGGAATATCTAAAGGTTATTTATTTAGTGACAGGTAGCTGTTTGGGACGACTAATTACCCTGCCTGCTCCGATGGGGTGCGAACGTGAGAAAGTGCTACGACTCCACAACCTTTGTCGCTGCAAACCTGTGGTCTGCGCCATTCCTTTTGGACTCCTAAGGGTATCTCAGAGTGAGAGGCCACGGGATATAACGAGAGAGAGAGGCCTCACGGACGCTGAACATCACCTTGCAGAGTTGCTTGGAGATGCGGGTCCGAGCAGCAACGCGTTTCCGCATACCGCCGAGCGGAGCTGCGCTGTCAGTTCAGGCACTGACCTCCCCGCTCCGCTCTGTCAGCAGTTTTCAGTTAACCCAGCCGCTACTTCCTGCCAAATTTCACCCTTGTTTACGGGGGGGGGGGAGTAATTACTCCTCCGCTGGGTTTGAATGCTGAATGGTGCTCGCTAAATTACAGCTAACCTGCCTAGCCGTGCCGGTGTAAACACTTAGATAGGGCTAACGGTATGCTCCTAGGGATCCCTGTATCCGGTATGTTTCAGGTTACGCTAGACATCAATGTGACTACAAGGGCAATGAGCGCCTCCTCCAATAAGCGCTTTGTGCCAAACACTGTGCTCTACCGCTCGGGGATCGCTTCACTCCGCGCCCTTGAAGGAGCATTTATCGCACTCAGCGCAATCCCAAGGTCACGGAAGGTCTCGTTAACGTACGGGGTCGTCCCTCCGGTACCTCTCCCGGGAGATGAACCCGAGAGGCCACAGCATAGCCCGTGGCGGGATGTCTCTCCTCGCCCTCTCTATAGAGCAAGCAAAGTCAAATCTTCCCCCGGTACCAGTCCACAGGGGTGAAGGGACATGAGAGCGGGGACAGTGCGGACAAACAGCATACCGAAGCCGTGTCTATAAACATGGTGAACGCAAAGTAGTAACGATGTGTCAGCCCGATTACTTTCATTGTGACCCGGGCCGGGCCGGTCTCCCGAGAAACGCAAACTGATTACTGAATATTTCGGAAAGATTCATGACTGTTTAATGTCATTTCCTGTATACAAGTGAATGAAATTATTCTTACTCCGGATCCGATGCAGCACAGAAAAAATACACAATCAGATAAAGAACACAATATTTTAAAACACGATAAATATAAATACATTTGATAATTTATATACATAGATTGTAAGTCCATAAAGTGATGCTAGGTTGTATGTAAGATGATTGACAGGAAATGATTAAGTAGTGGTGTTTGGGGGTGTTCATAACTATCTTTACATTCCTAACAGTTTCACAGTCGAGTTGCGTCTGCAAATTGTGATCAAGTTACAATTAAAAACGAGGCAACACTTTAACTTGCAGCCTGCGGCTTGGGTACCGAGCGGAGGAGAGCAGCGGCAAGGAACCGGTCTCTTACCTGTGCTGAGAGAGCGGGTGGGTGCTGAAAGAACAGCTCCGGTGGGGTCCCGCCACGTCCCGCGTCTCGGCAGCACTAGCTCATCTCCGCTCCGCACACACACTAAAAATAGCTCCCCACCCCTTTTCCCCTCCTCCTGCGCCAATCAGCTCATGTCCACACTCAGCAAACTCTCTCCTCACTCAACATAAATTACCACCCCCCCACCATCCCCCCGGTTACACGGACAGAATCAGAATCAGGTTTATCACTAACGTCTGTCGTGAAATGTGTTGTTATGCAGCAGCAATTCATTGTACTACTGTACTACATAATAAAACTATATATATATGTGTGTGTAAGTATATATATATATACATATATATCTATATATACACACATACACATATACTGTATATATATATGTATTTTGCTCTGTGCAAAACAGAGCAAAAAATAGTGAGGTAGTTTTCTCGGGTTCAATGTCCATTCAGAAATCTGATGGTGCAGGGAAAAGCTGTTCTTGAAACGTTGAGTGTGTGTCTTCAGACTCCTGTACCTCCTCCGTCAGAAGAGGGCATGTCCTGGGCGATGGGGGTATTTAACGACGGATGCCGCCTCACTGAGGCATCGCCTTTTGAAGGTGTCCTGGGTGCTGGCTGAGTTTACAACTTTCTGTATCTTTTCCGATCACCCCATCCATATCAGGTTATCAGTCCGATGCGATTTAATGCCGTGCATTGTCACAAATTTTCCGGTCGGTGAGCACTTGGGAAGTTTTACTGCCGCACTATTATTAATAATCGTCGGCTGTCCCTCTCCAATGCACACACACACACACACACACACACACACACACACACACACACACACACACACAGATCTATCTATACTGACGGTGCTTGAGGTATAAACATCGTTCTGATTTTATGTAGCGGAATGTTTATCGTTATCTGCCTGATCCGAAGAGTGGGCTGTCATTGTGCAACGTGAACCGCCGGATGACAATTTTATCCGGCACAGCACCCCGCATGAGAGGCGATTCACATTGTGGTGGGGAGCTCGGGTTATTAAAGCGAGTTAGAGGCATTGCAGGAATGTGACGCCGCAGCAATGAATGTTCACAGCCAACAGTAGTCAGAGATCTAGTGAAGTCGATTGGGCAGGGAGAGCCTTACTTTCACCGAGTCCCGAACCCTCTTTATTGGGAGTCAAACCGCACGCCCCTGCATCCAGGCAAGCATTCTTCATAATTTCAACCGCTGGACCGCGCTAATGAACACAGCGAGCTCTCCCCCTAGGCCGGCTACCCGGAAGGCCGCTCCCCCACCAGGAGAGCCGGCACTGAGATGTAGGGGAACCCCTGGCTTCTCCAGCCGCGGTGAACAGTGCAAGGAGCGCCGGCGCTCCGCAGGAGAAGCTGAGGCGGGCTCACACGGGCCCGCAAACCAGAAAACCCGCGGCTCCTCGGGCTGGTCCGAATGACGGGCAAAAGATAAAGGTTTGAAAAGTGCCGCGGCTGAGAGTGGGAGGTAGGGGGCGGCAAGCGGGAGACTGTGTGCCGATTGCGGAGAGCGCACCGGGAAAATGCTGACAGGGTGATGATGAAGAGGCGGAGAGTGAGAATCGACTCGGTGACTGACGTAACCTTGCAGAGGATCTGTGGGTGGTGCGAACGAGTGAGAGAGAGACCGGTCCTCGACGCAGCCGCTGAGGGATGGGGTCATACTGTCATCGCACTGAAACAGGCCCCCTCAGCCAATCTGAACTAGTATTCTCTCTAGTCCCATAGATCCGCACCTGAACCATACCCCTCCCACCTATGTACTTCCCCAAACTTCTCAAAAATGTCGCAGTCGAAACCGTATCCACCACATCCGCTGACAGCTCGTTCCACACTGTCACCACCTTCTGAGTGAAGCAATTCCCCTTAAATATTTCACCTTCCGTCCCATAACCTCTAATCCTAGTCTTACCCAACCTCAATGGAAGCCTGCTTGCATTTACCCTATCTATACCCCTCATCATTTTGCATACTGTACCTCTATCAAATCTGCCATGATTCTCCTATGCTCCAGGGAATAAAATCCAAACCAATTTATACACCTCACGTCCTTAAGTCCCGCAACAGGCTTGCAAACTGTCTCTGCACTCCACTCTTTCAAATGTATTAATATCATTCCTGCAGGCCAGCGACCAAAACTGCACACAATACTCCAAATTAGGCCTCACCAGTGTCTTATTCAACTTCATCATAACATACCACCTCTTGTACTGAATACTGTGATTTATGAAGCCCAATGTGCCAAAAGCTTTCTTTATGACCCTATCAACCTGTGACACCACTTTCAATAAATTATGGATCTGTATTCCTAGATTCTACTGCACTGCTCAGTGCCCTGCTACTCAATGTGTAAGTCCTATCCTGGTTTGTCTTCCCAAAGTGCAGCTCCTCACACATCTACACTAAATTCCATCTGCCATTTTTCAGTCCATTTTTCCAGCGGTCCAGATCCTGCTGCAAGATTTGATTGACTTCCTTAGTCTTCACTACACCCCAATCTTTGTGTCATCTGCTAATTTGCTGATCCCATTCACTCCATTAGCATCTAGATCATTGATATAGATGACAAACAACAATGAACCTAGTACCGAACCCTATTTCACACCACTAGCCACAGGCCTCCAGTCAGAGAAGCAACCATCTAGCACCACTCTCTGCCTTCTCCCATGAAGCCAATGTTGGATCCTATTGGGTAATTCACCCTGAACGTCAAGTGACTGAGCTTTTCTGCCCAACCTCACATGTGGGACTTCACTTGAAGCAGGGTGGGGGGGGGGGCGGGTTGTACACCCCCTTATCTGCTAACACCCACAGAACCATGTGCACCTCAAATCCCCCATTCACCATTCCTCATTCTGGTTTCCCTCTCTCACTTTATCTCCTTACCTGCCCATCACATCCCCTGGTGCTCCTCCCCCTACACTTTCATCCATGGTCTTCTACCCTCTCCTATCAAATTTTCCCTTCTCCAGCCCTTTATCTTTTTCACCAATCAACTTCTCAGCTCTTTACTTCAGCTCTCCTGCCTTCTGGTTTTACTCCTTATCCACCACCTTGTACTTCCTCCCATGCCCCCACATTTTTACTCTGACTTCTCATCCTTTGTTTTCTGTACCTGAAGGGTCACAGCCCAAAACGTTGACTGTTTACTCTTTTCTGTAGATGCTGTGTGGCCTGCTGAGTTCCTCCAGCATTTTGTGTGTGTTGCTTGGATTTCCAGCAACAGCAGATTTTATTGTGTTTGGGAGTCCTTGTGCAGGATTCTCTAAATTTTAATTCGCAGGTTGAGTCAGTGGTGAGAAGGTAAGTGTGAAGTTAGCATTCATTTCAAGAGGACTTGAATATAAAAGCAACAACGAGTTAGGACAAGTGACAGAAGTCTGTGTAAGGGAGCACTTTGGTTCCAGTGATCATAGAAAACACAGAAAATAGGTGCAGGAGTAGGCTATTCGGCCCTTTGAGCCTGCACTGCCATTTATTATGATCATGGCTGATCATCCAACTCAGAACCCTGCACCAGCCTTCCCTCCATACCCTCTAATCCCCCTAGCCACAAGGGCCATATCTAACTCCCTCTTAAATATAGCCAATGAACTGGCCTCAACTGTTTCCTGTGGCAGAGAATTCCACAGATTCACCACTCTCTGTGTGAAGAAGTTTTTCCTAATCTCAGTCCTAAAAGGCTTTGCCTTTATCCTCAAACCATGACCCCTCGTTCTGGACTTCCCCAACATCGGGAACAATCTTCCTGCATCTAGCCTGTCCAATCCCTTTAGGATTTTATACGTTTCAATCAGATCCCCCCTCAATCTTCTAAATTCCAACGAGTACAAGCCTAGTTCATCCAGTCTTTCTTCATATGAAAGTCCTGCCATCCCAGGAATCAATCTGGTGAACCTTCTTTGTACTCCCTCTATGGCAAGGATGTCTTTCCTCAGATTAGGGGACCAAAACTGCACACAATACTCCAGGTGTGGTCTCACCAAGGCCGTACAACTGCAGTAGTACCTCCCTGCTCCTGTACTCAAATCCTCTCGCTATAAATGCCAGCATACCATTCGCCTTTTTCACCGCCTGCTGTACCTGCATGCCCACTTTCAATGACTGGTGTATAATGACACTCAGGTCTCGTTGCACCTCCCCTTTTCCTAATCGGCCACCATTCAGATAATAATCTGTTTTCCTATTTTTGCCACCAAAGTGGATAACTTCACATTTATCCACATTAAATTGCATCTGCCATGAATTTGCCCACTCACCCAACCTATCCAAGTCACCCTGCATCCTCTTAGCATCCTCCTCACAGCTAACACTGCCGCCCAGCTTCGTGTCATTCGCAAACTTGGAGATGCTGCATTTAATTCCCTCATCTAAGTTATTAATATATATTGTAAACAACTGGGGTCCCAGTACTGAGCCTTGTGGTACCCCACTAGTCACTGCCTGCCATTCTGAAAAGGTCCCGTTTATTCCCACTCTTTGCTTCCTGTCTGCCAACCAATTCTCTATCCACATCAATACCTTACCCACAATACCGTGTGCTTTAAGTTTGCACACTAATCTCCTGTGTTGGACCTTGTCAAAAGCCTTTTGAAAATCCAAATATACCTCATCCACTGGTTCTCCCCTATCCACTCTACTAGCTACATCCTCAAAAAATTCTATGAGATTTGTCAGACATGATTTTCCTTTCACAAATCCATGCTGACTTTGTCCGATGATTTCACTGCTTTCCAAATGTGCTGTTATCACATCTTTGATAACTGACTCCAGCAGTTTCCCCACCACCGACGTTAGGCTAACCGGTCTATAATTCCCCGGTTTCTCTCTCCTTCCTTTTTTAAAAAGTGGGGTTACATTAGCCACCCTCCAATCCTCAGGAACTAGTCCAGAATCTAACGAGTTTTGAAAAATTATCACTAATGTATCCACTATTTCTTGGGCTACTTCCTTAAGCACTCTGGGATGCAGACCATCTGGCCCTGGGGATTTATCTGCCTTTAATCCCTTCAATTTACCTAACACCACTTCCCTACTAACATGTATTTCACTCAGTTCCTCCATCTCACTGGACCCTCTGTCCCCTACTATTTCTGGAAGATTATTTATGTCCTCCTTAGTGAAGACAGAACCAAAGTAATTATTCAATTGGTCTGCCATGTCCTTGCTCCCCATAATCAATTCACCTGTTTCTGTCTGTAGGGGACCGACATTTGTCTTTACCAGTCTTTTCCTTTTTACATATCTATAAAAGCTTTTACAGTCAGTTTTTATGTTCCCTGCCAGTTTTCTCTCATAATCTTTTTTCCCCTTCCTAATTAAGCCGTTTGTCCTCCTCTGCTGAACTCTAAATTTCTCCCAGTCCTCAGGTGAGCCACTTTTTCTGGCTAATTTGTATGCTTCTTCTTTGGAATTGATACTATCCCTAATTTCTCTTGTCAGCCACGGGTGCACTACCTTCCTTGATTTATTCTTTTGCCAAACTGGGATGAACAATTGTTGTAGTTCATCCATGCAATCTTTAAATGCTTGCCATTGTGCCATTGCATATCCACTGTCAATCCTTTAAGTGTCATTTGCCAGTCTATCTTAGCTAATTCACGTCTCATACCTTCAAAGTTACCCCTCTTTAAGTTCAGAACCTTTGTTTCTGAATTAACTATGTCACTCTCCATCTTAATGAAGAATTCCACCATATTATGGTCACTCTTACCCAAGGGGCCTCTCACGACAAGATTGCTAATTAACCCTTCCTCATTGCTCAAAACCCAGTCTAGAATAGCCTGCTCATAACACCATTAGTTTCAACTTGATCATGGACAAGGATAGATCTGGTCCTAGGGTTGAGGTTCTTAACTGGAAGAAGGCCAAATTTGAAGAAATGAGAAAGGATCTAAAAAGCGTGGATTGGGACAGGTTGTTCTCTGGCATGGATGTGATCGGTAGGTGGGAAGCCTTCAAAGCAGAAATTTTGAGAGTGCAGAATTTGTATGTTCCTGTCAGGATTAAAGGCAAGGTGAATAGGAATAAGGAACCTTGGTTCTCAAGGGATATTGCAACTCTGATAAAGAAGAAGAGGGAGTTGTATGAAGTGTATAGGAAGCAGGGAGTAAATGAGGTGCTTGAGGAGTATAAGAAGTGCAAGAAAATACTTAAGAAAGAAATCAGGAGGGCTAAAAGAAGACATGAGGTTGCCTTGGCAGTCAAAGTGAAGGATAATCCAAAGAGCTTTTACAAGTATATTAAGGACAAAGGGATTGTAAGGGATAAAATTGGTCCTCTTGAAGATCAGAGTGGTCGGCTATGTGCGGAACCAAAGGAAATGGGGGAGATATTAAATAGGTTTTTTGCTTCTGTATTTACTAAGGAAACTGGCATGAAGTCTATGAAATTAAGGGAAACAAGTAGTGAGATCATGGAAACTGTGCAGATCGAAAAAGAGGAGGTCCTTGCTGTCTTAAGGAAAATTAAAGTGGATAAATCCCCGGGACCTGACAGGGTGTTCCCTCGGACCGTGAAGGAGACTAGTGTTGAAATTGCAGGGGCCCTGGCTGAAATATTTAAAATGTCGCTGTCTACAGGTGAGGTGCCGGAGGATTGGAGGGTGGCTCATGTTGTTCCATTGTTTAAAAAAGGATCAAAAAGTAATCCGGGAAATTATAGGCCAGTAAGTTTAATGTTGGTAGTAGGTAAGTTATTGGAGGGAGTACTAAGAGACAGAATCTACAAGCATTTGGATAGATAGGGACTTATTAGGGAGAGTCAACATGGCTTTGTGTGTGGTAGGTCATGTTTGACCAATCTATTGGAGTTTTTCAAGGAGGTTACCAGGAAAGTCGATGAAGGGAAGGCAGTGGATATTGTCTACATGGACTTCAGTAAGGCCTTTGACAAGGTCCCACATGGGAGGTTAGTTAGGAAAATTCAGTCGCTAGGTATACATGGAGAGGTGGTAAATTGGATTAGACATTGGCTCAATGGAAGGAGCCAAAGAGTGGTAGTAGAGAATTGCTTCTCCGAGTGGAGGCCTGTGACTAGTGGTGTGCCACAGGGATCAGTGCTGGGTCCATTGTTATTTGTCATCTATATCAATGATCTGGATGATAATGTGGTAAATTGGATCAGCAAGTTTGCTGATGATACAAAGACTGGAGGTGTAGTAGACAGTGAGGAAGGTTTTCAGAGCCTGCAGAGGGACTTGGACCAGCTGGAAAAATGGGCTGAAAAATGGCAGATGGAGTTTAATACTGACAAGTGTGAGGTATTGCACATTGGAAGGACAAACCAACGTAGAACATACAGGGTTAATGGTAAGGCACTGAGGAGTGCAGTGGAACAGAGGGATCTGGGAATACAGATACAAAATTCCCTAAAAGTGGCATCACAGGTAGATAGGGTCGTAAAGAGAGCTTTTGGTACATTGGCCTTCATTAATTAAAGTATTGAGTACAAGAGCTGGAATGTTATGATGAGGTTGTATAAGGCATTGGTGAGGCTGAATCTGGAGTGTTGTGTTCAGTTTTGGTCACCAAATTACAGGAAGGATATAAATAAGGTTGAAAGAGTGCAGAGAAGGTTTACAAGGATGTTGCCGGGACTTGAGAAACTCAGTTACAGAGAAAGGTTGAATAGGTTGGGACTTTATTCCCTGGAGCGTAGAAGAATGAGGGGAGATTTCATAGAGGTATATAAAATTATGATGGGTATAGATAGAGTGAATGCAAGCAGGCTTTTTCCACGGAGGCAAGGGAAGAAAAAAACCAGAGGACATGGGTTAAAGGTGAGGGGGGGAAAGTTTAAAGGGAACATTAGGGGGGGCTTCTTCACACAGAGAGTGGTGGGAGTATGGAATGAGCTGGCAGACGAGGTGTTAAATGCGGGTTCTTTTTTAACATTTAAGAATAATTTGGACAGATACATGGATGGGAGGTGTATGGAGGGATATAGTCCGTGTGCAGGTCAGTGGGACTAGGCAGAAAATGGTTCGGCACAGCCAAGAAGGGCCAAAAGGCCTGTTTCTGTGCTGTAGTTTCTATGGTTCTATGGTTCAATGTAATGTTGAGACCTTAGAAAGCATTGGTGAGCCCTCAGTTGGAGTATTGTGTGTAGTTTGGGCCCTTATCTTAGAAAGGATCTGCTGACACTGGAGAGGGTTTAAAGGAGGTTCAAGAAAATGATTCCAGGATTGAACAGCTTGTCATATGAAGAATATTTGATGGCTCTGGGCCCGTATTCACTGTAATTCAGAAGAATGAGGGGGTGACCTCATTGAAACCTGTTGAACGGTGAACGGCTTCAATAGCATGGATGTGGAGAGGAAGATTCCTATGGTGGGAGAGTCTAGGACCAGAGGACACAGCATCAGAATAGAGAAGTGTCCATTTAGAATGGTGACTAGGAGGAATTTCTTTTTCTGGAGAGTGGTGAATCTGTGGAATTCATTACCACACACAGCTGTGGAAGCCAAGTCTTTACGTATACTTAAGGCAGAGGTTGATAGATTCTTAATTGGTCAGGGCATGAAAGGATTCTGGAAGAAAGCGAGAATTGGAGCTGAGAGGGAAAATGGATCACCCATGATGAAATAGAGGAGCAGACTCGATGGGCCAAATGGTTTAATTCTGCTCCTATATCTTATGGTCTATCCAGCTGGGAGCTCCACATATTGATTATTTAACAAAATCTGTAGGACCTGAGTTATATAGAAAGATTGAATAGGTTAGGAGATTTGGAGGAGATATTCAAAATTATGAGGGGTAGAGATAGGATGAATGCAAGCAGGCTTTTTTCCACTGAGATTGGGTGGGACTACAACTAGAGGTTATGGGTTAAGGATGAAAGGTGAAATGATTAAGGGGAACATGAGGGGAAACTTCTTCATTCAGAGGGTTGTGAGAGTGTGGAACAAGCTGCTGGCACAAGTGGTGCATGTGAGCTCGATTTTAATGTTTAAGGAAAGTTCAGATAGGTACATGGATGGTAGATGTACGGAGGGCTTTGGTCTTGGTGCAGATGGATGGGGCAGGTAGATTAAATGGCTTGGCATAGACTAAATGGACTGAGGGAGTTGTTTCTGTGCTGTACTTTTCTATGACTCTAAGACTGTATAAGTTTCCAGGGGTGAATGATATATACCCCAGGTTATTACAGGATGCAAGGGAAGAGATTGCTGTGCCTTTGGTGATGATCTTGTGTCTTCATTGGCCAAAGGAGTAATACCAAAAGATTGGACAATGACAAATGTTATTTCTTCATTCAGGAAAGGTAATAGGGAATTATAGACCAGTGAGTCTTATATCAATGGTGGGCAAACTACTGGAAAAATTCTTAGAGAGAGGATTTATGAGGATTTGGAGAGGAATGGTCTGATTAGGAGTGGTCAACATTGCTTTGTGAGGTCGTCCCTCATGAGCCTAGTTGACTTTTTGAGGAGGTGACAAAACAAGTCAACATAGAACATAGAACATAGAATAGTACAGCACAGTACAGGCCCTTTGGCCCACAATGTTGTGCCGACCCTCAAACCCTGCCCCCCACCTTAGATTCCTCCATATACCTGTCTAGTAGTCTCTTAAACTTCACTAGTGTATCTGCCTCCACCACTGACTCAGGCAGTGCATTCCACGGAACAACCACTCTCTGAGTAAAAAACCTTCCTCTAATATCCCCCTTGAACATCCCACCCCTTACCTTAAAGCCATGTCCTCTTGTATTGAGCAGTGGTGCCCTGGGGAAGAGGCGCTGGCTATCCACTCTATCTATTCCTCTTATTATCTTGTACACCTCTATCATGTCTCCTCTCATCCTCCTTCTCTCCAAAGAGTAAAGCCCTAGCTCCCTTAATCTCTGATCATAATGCATACGCTCTAAACCAGGCAGCATCCCGATAAATCTCCTCTGTACCCTTTCCAATGCTTCCACATCCTTCCTATAGTGAGGAATGAGTCAATGAAGGTAGAGTGGTGGGTAGGGTGTGTATGAATTTTAGTTAAGGAGTTTGACAAGGTTGCCCATCATAGGCTCATTCAGAAACACAGGAGGTATGGAATCCAGGGAAACATTGCTGCAGAAACTTGAATTCAGAATTGATTCGTCCATAGATGGTAGAGGGTAGTAGTAGATCGAGAATATTCTGCATGGGGGTTGGACCCTTTCCATCTGGGGCATGCCTTCTTCTCATTACTACCATCAGTGGGGACGTACAGGAGCCTGAAGACTTACACTCAATGTTTTAGGGCAACTTTTGCCCCTCCACTATCAGATTTCTGAATAGACCATGGACTTACAAGCACTAGTTCATATTCCTTGTTTTTGCACTGAGTAATTTCTGGATATTTATGTCTTGCACTGTTGCTGCCAGAAGAGTAGAAATATACCAGTGATAACAAATCTGCCTCTAATGTTTTCCTGTATGGTTTCCACGTCTGAGAATTTGCCCCTACCCTGACTGCCCCTTCAGTCAGCTCATCTCAATGCAGCCTTTGTACACAGCACTCACATACACACTTCCACCCACGCTCCCTTCCCTGTGCCCCAATGGCCAGCTTCACCATGAATTAATATTCTTTATACTTTTATACTTTATTGTCGCCAAACAATTGGTACTAGAACGTACAATCATCACAGCAATATTTGATTCTGCGCTTCCCACTCACTGGATTACAAATATTAAATATTAAAAATAGTTAAAATTAGTAAATAATAAAAATTTAAATTATAAATCATAAATAGAAAATAGAAAATTGGGAAGTAAGGTCGTGCAAAAAAAACTGAGAGGCAGGTCCGGATATTTGGAGGGTACGGCCCAGATCTGGGTCAGGATCCGTTCAGCAGTCTTATCACAGTTGGAAAGAAGCTGTTCCCAAATCTGGCCGTACAAGTCTTCAAGTTCCTGAGCCTTCTCCCGGAGAGAAGAGGGACAAAAGTGTGTTGGCTGGGTGGGTCGTGTCCTTGATTATCCTGGCAGCACTGCTCCAACAGCGTGCAGTGTAAAGTGAATCCACGGACGGAAGATTGGTTTGTGTGATGTGCTGCGCCGTGTTCACAATCTTCTGCAGCTTCTTTCGTCTTGGACAGGACAATTTCCATACCAGGTTGTGATGCACCCTAGAAGAATGCTTTCTACGGTGCATCTACAAAAATTAGTGAGGGTTTTAGGGGACAGGCCAAATTTCTTTAGTTTTCTCAGGAAGTAAAGGCGCTGGTGGGCCTTCTTGGCAGTGAACTCTGCTTGGTTGGACCAAGTCAGGTCATTTGTAATATTGACCCCGAGGAACTTAAAGCTTTTGACCTGTTTCACTTGTGCACCACCGATGTAAATTGGGTCGTGCAGTCCGCTACTCCTTCTGAAGTCAACAGCCAATTCCTTCGTCTTGCTGACGTTGAGGGATAGGTTATTGTCTTCGCACCATGCCACCAGGTTCTTAATTTCCTCTCTGTACTCAAACTCATCATTACCCGAGATACGACCTACAATTGTTGTGTCATCAGCAAACTTATATATTGAGTTTGATGGAAACTTGGCTACACAATCATGGGTGTACAGTGAGTACAGCAGGGGGCTGAGTACACAGCCTTGTGGGGCACCGGTGCTCAGAGTGATTGTAGAGGAGAGCTTGTTCCCTATTTTTACAGCCTGGGTCCTGTCTGTGAGGAAGTTGAAGATTTCTTGTGTGATTAAGTACACTTCACACAAAATTACTTTCGCTGAGACACAGAGACTGTAAGATGATGGCACACAAGGTTGCAGTGACTACTCTAGGTCCAACCAAACATGTAACTGTTTATCCTTTACATCTTTTTTACGATTGCATGACACTGCTGGATATCAGGAACATCAGGTAAACATAAGAACATAAGAAATAGGAGCAGGAGTAGGCCAACCGGCCCATCGAGCCTGCCCCGCCATTCAATAAGATCATGGCTGATCTGTCCATAAACTCAGCTCCATCTACCTGCCTTTTCCCCATAAACCTTAAGTCCTAGTCTACAGAGTTTCGGTGGGAGGAGAGTGCAGCGTGCATAGCCCTCCGGTGAAAAATGATATCGTATTCGTTAAATAGGGGCCATGGACAATTCTGATTTGATGGAGACAGATGTGAAAGCACAGAGGAACATCTGGAGAAATTTCTGAAACGCCCGTTCGCTGCTGTCGTTACTGCGCGATCTTGAATCTTCTGGAGGGAAGGCCTCAAAATCCGTGACTTTGCCTGCTGTTGGTGACCGAGATTGAGGTTGAATTGCTCGGATAGAGATGGTGCTTGGTACTTGGTGTCGGAGGGCTGATCAGAGCTCGAAGTTTTCGGACGACTCAGAGTCGGACTGTGGTCGGGCATGGCAGGGAGAGTTTTCTTCCTTCTCCCGTCTGCGTGAGATGTGGGACATTTGAGAGACTTTGAACTTTTTACTGTGTCATGGCCTGTTCTTCATCAAGTTATGGTATCATTGCACTGTTGTAACTATATGTTATAATTATGTGGTTTTTGTTAGTTTTTCAGTCTTGGTCTGTCCTGTGTTTTGTGATATCACACCGGAGGAAATATTGTATCATTTCTTAATGGATGCATTACTAAATGACAATAAAAGAGGTCTGCGTGTCTTCATAATCATAAATGATTACCAACGCATCTACTATAACCTCCGCCAATTCCCTCAGCACCCTGGGATGCATCCCATCAGGACCAGGGGACTTAGCTACCTTCAGGCCCTCTAGTTTGCTCATCACTATCTCTTTAGTGACAGTGATTTTATCGAGGTCCTCACCTCCCATTTCGTCCATAACATCCTTCTTCGGCATATTAGACGCGTCCTCCACTGTGAAGACCGACACAAAATAGCCGTTCAATGCCTCGGCCATTTCCTTATCGCCCAATATTGATTTCCCCTTCTCGTCTTCAAAGGGACCTACTTTGACTTTGGCCACCCTCTTCTGCTTTATATATTTATAAAAACTTTTGCTATCTGTATTAGGAAGAGGTACAGTCGACATTTCAGGCCGAGACCCTTCGTCAGGGTCCTGACGAAGGGTTTCGGCCTGAAACGTCGACTGTACGTCTTCCTAGAGATGCTGCCTGGCCTGCTGCGTTCACCAGCAACTTTGATGTGTGTTGCTTGAATTTCCAGCATCTGCAGAATTCCTGTTGTTTGCTATCTGTTTTTATATTTTGTGCTCATTTACTTTCATACTCTGTCTTCCCTTTCCTTATTTCTTGTTTAGTTGTTCTTTGTTGCTTTTTAAAGTTTTCCTAATCCTCCAGTCTCCCACTACTCTTAGCGACTTTGTACACGAGCTTTTAATTAAGTACTGCAGATCTACCCCACTCTTGAGTTATTCAATAGTGAAGGAGCTGGACTTGGTGCAGACCATGTTGCTGCCTGCTACAGGAAGGCATCAGTGTCGGTGCGTGAAGGTGGTGTACAGACGAACAAATGGATTGTACAATTGTCTTGGATGTTTTTCTTGTGATCGCAAAACCCTGTTGGACATTGGTAGTGTAGAATGCTTCAAACCTGGTTCAATGGTGAGGGGAACTGAGAGGCCTCAGCTGTGGTGCAGACTAGGTCCTCGTGCCACAGGGTCCCCTATTGCAGCGGCCCAGGGAAGAGATGCTGGCGGCAGTATGGGAGAGAGCAGAGGTGCAGTGGGCACACTGGAATCCATGCTGGGTTGGAGGCTCTCCCCTCCCACCCGTGCTGCTCTCCAGTGATTGCTCAGTGGAAGACAGGGGGATTGCATTTGCCTGTGGCTGCACTAGTGTGCGATATTTGGACTGCTGTGGGCTTGTTCTTGCTGACAATATCCATGAATTATCAACCTATAGGACACAACACTCAGGGACGTGGGCTTTATTATTACCTTTCTATGTGACTGTATATTTACTGCTATCTTATATGTGCTATGTGCTTTGAGCTGTATATGGCTTGGTATTTTGTTTAGCTCTGGATGAATACCATTTCATCTGGCTGTATTCATGGATGTTCATGCATGGTTGAATGACAATTAAACTTCAGCTTGATTAGCTTGAAATGCTGGAATCTGGAGCAACAAACAATCTGCTGGAGGAACTCGGGGGTCGAGCAGCATCTGTGTGGGAAAAGAATTGTCAACGTTTCAGGTTGAGACACTGCATCATACGGGAAGCAATGTACAAACTTGCTTATAGAGAATGGTGGAATTGAATTCTGAACTTTGAATCCCGAGCTGTAATAGTGCCATGCTATCATGCCAACTATAGTTGTGAAGCATGCAACTTGCAGTGTCACAGTGTGGTTACAAATTTCCCTAGAACCATATACAATGGATGCAAAATTCAATAAAATGTCTAAGCTCTCATTTTATGCTGCATTATTTTATATAAAACAAAATCATTGATGTCAATCTGGGACAAAATTGTACAAAAGCTTAAAAAACATGTTACTGCTAAAGTCCTAAAAAGAGTAGTGATAGTTGTCTGTCACCTCACACACCCCCAAAACAAGGAGTACGCCTTCTTGATCACACTGTCCAGCTTTGTTACCACTTTCAGGGAGCTATGGACTTGCATTTTAGGAACCCTCTGTAGGGTTCTGAGGATCCTGCCATTTACTGGGTACTTTCCTCTTACATTTGATTGTCTGACGTGCAACACCTCACACCTGTGCAGATTAACCTATATCTGCCATTTCTCTGCCCACATTTCCACTGGTGTACCTACATCTTTGAGCAAACTATTTACATATATCACATACAAATTGACTTGATCCTTGTGGAACACCACTGGTCAGAGTAACACTCATCCTGTCTCCTATGGTCAAGTCAATTTTGCACGTCCAGGGACCTTTCGTCAGGGTCTTGGCCTGAAACGTCGACTGTACCTCTTCCTATAGATGCCGCCTGGCCTGCTGCGTTCACCAGCAACTTTGATGTGTGTTGCTTGTCTTATTAAATTGGTGGTTTGCTGGTGGTGCACCTTGAAGGGCTGGAAGGGCCTATTCCATGCTGTATTTCTAGATAAAAATAAACAAATACAGAAATGAATAAATAATGATGGCAGGCAGCTGGTTAAGATAACAGCAATAGAAATTGCAAATTGAGTCTCCCTGTCTGAGTGTGATGTTCGGTATTCTTGGCTGACTTAATAGGGCAGAGATTCAATGAAACCAAACAAATTTTACCACATTGAGCGACACAAGAAGCAAAAAGCAATTTACTAAGAGCACTTTGACCCAGGAATGCAATAGCTCTTCCACCTCACAATGTATAGAGAAACAAATGGACACAATGGTGTTTCAAACATCCTTCATTTATCTCTGCATCTAATTTGACAGTTCATCTGTAAAGGGGTTCATCAAAATGGAATTGTGCTGTTCAGACCTGTAATGGACGTGGACACAGCTGATTAATGTAGTGCCTTTCCCTTCAATACATAATAACATCAACAGGCTACCTGGCCTCATTCTACGTTGCACAGAACACATTAAATGACATCATTGTTCCATTCAAAGATCCAGCAAAAGGCCATCATGTGGACAACCATCCTTCTTACAATAGACAGTAATTGAAATAAATAACCCACTGAAGCAGTACAAAGCAAATTGGTTATGCTCACACAAACACAAGAGATTCTGCAGATGCTGGAAATCCGGAGCAACACACACAAAATTCTCCAGGAACTCAGGTCAGGCAGTATCTCTGGAAATGGATAAACAGTTGAATTTTTGGACCAAAAACCTTCATCAAGAAATTGGTTACGTTGCCCGGATGATCCCATCAACACCAACATCTACACTAGCGAAGCATGCCCACAGTCATGACCACTGCCCCAGCTACTCCCACCATCATCTTCGTCTGACTACCCCTGCACAACCCCTTCCACTGACACCCGTTGTGCTTTTGCCCAGTCCCACACTGCTACACAGCAGCTGCCATCTCAGCACGCCAAATGATACCCAGTGGCCCTACTCACTGGTACTCAGCCCACGTAATACCACCCTCCACACATTACTTCCATGGTTCTGGGGCTTTCTACTACCTTTTGCTCTTTCTCACTACTTGGCACACCTCTCCCAGCACAGTTTATTGTTTTTATGTTAAGTATTTCTGTGGATGGGGTGTATGAGGGGTCCAGGGAAGGGTAGCACCTCTGGTGAAAGGGCTTGTCGTGGCCCTCTCGAGACAGTTTATTGACCTTGGGTCTTCAGCCTTCACCTGTGGCTCCAAGTAGTGGCCACACCCTGATACACCACTTCGACAGGTGGGCTAAACCAGGTGAAGGCAGCTGGTGACATCGGGATATGCCCCGTCACACCAGCTTCTGACGCAAACCAGTCAGTTTTGGTGGTCTGGGCAAGTGAAATCACCAGTGAGATCCAACGGCCAGGAAGACAGTTCCACAGTACCCCATGGAGACTGAAGGGCATGGTGTAGCAGAGACTGCAACCAAGGAGGTCTCCAGTTGTGACGGTCACTCGTACCACTAGAACAGGCTTCTGACGTTGAGAGGGTGGAACTGCCCAATGCAATGGTTCTTCCACCTTAAAAGCTTTCCCACACGAGTTCCTATCATCACCATCGAAATCGATGGACAACCAACATTTCTGCGGAAAGTAATTAAGGATCTCTCTTCCAAGTTTCCACAACTCCTTCTACCAGCCAAATCTCAGTGCTGCACCAATTCTGGATCTTCAGTATCCTCGGCTTTATTCATTCCATCATTAATGACAATGCCTTCAGTTGCCTCAAGGTGTAACTCAGTATACTCCTTAAATCCCTTCCTCCCTCAACCAAACGTTTGGTCAAGACTCACATCAAATCTTCCTGTGATTAGGCTCTCAGGCACCCACTCCAACATGCAGTCAGTGACATCTGAATAGGTACACTTATATACCTGCTCATTAATGTAAATATTTAATCAGCTAATCATGTGGTAGCAATTTACTGCATAACAGCATGCAACATAGTCAACAGGTTCAGTTATTGTACAGAATGGTGAAAAAATGTGATCTAAATGACTTTGTCTGTGGAATGATTGCTGGTGGCAGATGGGTGGTTTGAGTACCTCAGAAACTGCTGATCTCCTGGGATTTTCATGCACAACAGTCTCTCGAGTTCACAGAGAATGGTGCGACAAACAAAAAAAAAGAGTGGCACTCGATGTTGAACCTTGAAGAGGGTGGGCTACAGCAGCAGAAGAACACGAACGTATTAGCTACAGGGGAAACTGGAGGTACAGTGGGCCAGCGGGGGGGGCAGTGGTACAGAGGGTATGGGAGATACAGGGGGTTCAGGGGTGGTACAGAGGGTATGGGAGATACAGGGGGTTCAGGGGTGGTACGGAGGGTATGGGAGATACAGGGGGTTCAGGGGTGGTACAGAGGGTATGGGAGATACATGTAGTTCGTGGGCATGGGGGGTACAAGGGAACAGGAGGTAGAGGGAGTACAAGGTAATGGGGGTACAAGAGGTTTAGGAGGTACAGGGGATATGGGGGTATAAGGGATTATGGGAGGTACAGTGGGTAAAGGTGATTCAGGGTACACAGGTAGTACAGAGTACACAGGAAGTACAGGAGATACAAGGGGTTCAGGGAGTTCAGGAGGTACAGGGGATATGGGAGTACAAGGTAACAGGGCTACAGGAGGCTTAGGAGCTAGAGTAGGTACAGGTGTTACAGGGTACACAGGAAGTACAGGAGGTACAAGGGGTACAGTGGGTACAGGGAGCGCAGGAGACATAGGAAGTACATGAGGTAGAGAGGTACAGGAAGTATGGGTACAAGAATACAAGGGGTATGGGAGGTACAGTGGGTTCAGGAGGTACAGGGGGTATGGGGGTACAAGGATAATGAGGGGAACAGGAGGTACAGTGGGTACAGGTGATACAGGGTATTCAGGTGGTACTGGGAGCTACAGGGTGTACAGGAGATAAATGGGGTACAGGGGTATAGAAGGTATGGGGCCCAGGATGTAAAGGGGGTACAGAAGATACAGAGGGTACAGGGGTACAGGAGGTAAAGGGGTAAAGAGAGGTACAATGGGTACAGGAAATACAGGGGATACCAAAGGTATGGGAGATTCAGGATGTTCGGGGGGAGGTTACTAGGGGTAAGGGAGATACAGGGAGTCCATGAGGGTACAGGTGTACACAGGGTACGGGCATATGAAGCATACAGAGGGTATGGGAGGTACAGGGAGTACAGCGGGTACAGAAAGAACGGGGATATGGGGCATACAGAGGGGGTGGGATGTACAGGGAGAACGGGAGGTACGGGGTGACAGGATATACAGGAGTACAGGGTTTACTCGAGGTACAGGAGGTACAAGGTGTACAGGAGGTATAGGGAGTACAGGGTGTACAGGGCTACAGGGGTACAGGAGGTATGGGGAGTATGGGGGTACAGGAGGTATGGGGAGTACAGGGGGTACAGGAGGTATGGGGAGTATGGGGGTACAGGAGGTATGGAGAGTACAGGGTGTACAGGAGGTATGGGGAGTACAGGGTGTACAGGACGTATGGGAAGGACAGGGAGTACAGGAGGTATGGGGAGTACAGGGGGTACAGGAGGTATGGGGAGTACAGGGGGTACAGGAGATATGGGGAGTACAGGGTGTACAGGAAGTATGGGGAGTACAGGGGGTACAGGAGGTATGGGGAGTACAGGGTGTACAGGACGTATGGGAAGGGCAGGGAGTACAGGAGGTATGGGGAGGACAGGGTGTACAGGAGGTATGGGGAGTACAGGGTGTACAGGACGTATGGGAAGGACAGGGAGTACAGGAGGTATGGGGAGTACAGGGGGTACAGGAGGTATGGGGAGTACAGGGGGTACAGGAGGTATGGGGAGTACAGGGGGTACAGGAGATATGGGGAGTATGGGGTGTACAGGAGGTATGGGGAGTACAGGGGGTACAGGAGGTATGGGGAGTACAGGGTGTACAGGAGGTAAGGGGAGTACAGGGGGTACAGGAGGTATGGGGAGTACAGGGGGTACAGGAGGTATGGGGAGTACAGGGGGTACAGGAGATATGGGGAGTATGGGGTGTACAGGAGGTATGGGGAGTACAGGGGGTACAGGAGGTATGGGGAGTACAGGGAGTACAGGAGGTATGGGGAGGACAGGGAGTACAGGAGGTACGGGGAGTACAGGGTGTACAGGACGTATGGGAAGGACAGGGAGTACAGGAGGTATGGGGAGTACAGGGGGTACAGGAGGTATGGGGAGTACAGGGGGTACAGGAGATATGGGGAGTATGGGGTGTACAGGAGGTATGGGGAGTATGGGGTGTACAGGAGGTATGGGGAGCACAGGAGGTACAGGAGGTATGGGGAGGATGGGGTGTACAGGAGGTATGGGGATTACAGGATGTACAGGAAGTATGGGGAGGACAGGGTGTACAGGAGGTATGGGAAGTATGGGGTGTACAGGAGGTATGGGGAGTACAGGAGGTATGCTGAGTACAGGAGGTACAGGAGATATGGGGAGGATGGGGTGTACAGGAGGTATAGAGATTACAGGGTGTACAGGAAGTATGGGTAGGACAGGGTGTACGGGAGGTATGGGGAGGACAGAGGGTACAGGAGGTATGGGGAGGACAGGGAGTACAGGAGGTATGGGGAGTACAGGGGGTACAGGAGGTATGGGGAGTACGGGGGGTACAGGAGGTATGGGGAGTCCAGGGTGTACAGGAGGTATGGAGAGGACAGGGGTACAGGAGGTATGGGAAGGACAGGGGGTACAGGAGGTATGGGAAGGACAGGGAGTACAGGAGGTATGGGGAGGACAGGGTGTACAGGAGGTATGGGGAGGACAGGGTGTACAGGAGGTATGGAGAGGACAGGGTGTACAGGAGGTATGGAGAGTACAGGGTGTACAGGAGGTATGGGGAGGACAGGGTGTACAGGAGGTATGGGGAGTACAGGGGGTACAGGAGGTATGGGGAGGACAGGGGGTACTGGAGATATGGGGAGGACAGGGTGTACAGGAGGTATGGGGAGGACAGGGTGTACAGGAGGTATGGAAAGTACAGGGTGTACAGGAGGTGTGGGGAGTACAGGGTGTACAGGAGGTATGGGGAGGACAGGGTGTACAGGAGGTATGGAGAGGACAGGGGTACAGGATGTATGGGAAGGACAGGGGCTACAGGAGGTATGGGAAGGACAGGGAGTACAGGAGGTATGGGGAGGACAGGGAGTACAGGAGGTACGGGGAGGACAGGGTGTACAGGAGGTATGGGGAGGACAGGGAGTACAGGAGGTACGGGGAGGACAGGGTGTACAGGAGGTATGGGGAGGACAGGGTGTACAGGAGGTATGGGGAGGACAGGGTGTACAGGAGGTATGGGGAGGACAGGGAGTACAGGAGGTATGGGGAGGACAGGGAGTACAGGAGGTATGGGAAGGACAGGGAGTACAGGAGGTATGGGGAGGACAGGGTGTACAGGAGGTATGGGGAGGACAGGGTGTACAGGATGTATGGGAAGGACAGGGTGTACAGGAGGTACGGGGAGGACAGGGAGTACAGGAGGTACGGGGAGGACAGGGTGTACAGGAGGTATGGGGAGGACAGGGAGTACAGGATGTATGGGAAGGACAGGGAGTACAGGAGGTATGGGGAGGACAGGGTGTACAGGAGGTATGGGGAGGACA
The DNA here is from genome assembly GCF_963921235.1 of Mobula hypostoma. Taxonomy (NCBI): domain Eukaryota; kingdom Metazoa; phylum Chordata; class Chondrichthyes; order Myliobatiformes; family Myliobatidae; genus Mobula; species Mobula hypostoma. The sequence goes on from NC_086099.1 coordinate 2,920,531, forward strand.
GGGTGTACAGGAGGTACGGGGAGGACAGGGTGTACAGGAGGTATGGGGAGGACAGGGAGTACAGGAGGTACGGGAAGGACAGGGAGTACAGGAGGTACGGGGAGGACAGGGAGTACAGGAGGTATGGGGAGGACAGGGAGTACAGGAGGTATGGGAAGGACAGGGTGTACAGGAGGTATGGGGAGGACAGGGAGTACAAGAGGTATGGGAAGGACAGGGAGTACAGGAGGTACGGGGAGGACAGGGTGTACAGGAGGTATGGGGAGGACAGGGAGTACAGGAGGTATGGGGAGGACAGGGAGTACAGGAGGTACGGGGAGGACAGGGTGTACAGGAGGTATGGGGAGGACAGGGAGTACAGGAGGTACGGGGAGGACAGGGTGTACAGGAGGTATGGGGAGGACAGGGAGTACAGGAGGTATGGGGAGGACAGGGAGTACAGGAGGTATGGGAAGGACAGGGTGTACAGGAGGTATGGGGAGGACAGGGAGTACAGGAGGTACGGGGAGGACAGGGTGTACAGGAGGTACGGGGAGGACAGGGAGTACAGGAGGTACGGGGAGGACAGGGAGTACAGGAGGTACGGGGAGGACAGGGCGTACAGGAGGTACGGGGAGGACAGGGTGTACAGGAGGTATGGGGAGGACAGGGAGTACAGGAGGTATGGGGAGGACAGGGAGTACAGGAGATATGGGGAGGACAGGGAGTACAGGAGGTATGGGGAGGACAGGGAGTACAGGAGGTATGGGGAGGACAGGGAGTACAGGAGGTACGGGGAGGACAGGGAGTACAGGAGGTACGGGGAGGACAGGGTGTACAGGAGGTATGGGGAGGACAGGGAGTACAGGAGGTACGGGGAGGACAGGGTGTACAGGAGGTATGGGGAGGACAGGGAGTACAGGAGGTATGGGGAGTACAGGGTGTACAGGAGGTATGGGGACGACAGGGAGTACAGGAGGTATGGGAAGGACAGGGTGTACAGGAGGTACGGGGAGGACAGGGAGTACAGGAGGTACGGGGAGGACAGGGAGTACAGGAGGTACGGGGAGGACAGGGTGTACAGGAGGTATGGGGAGGACAGGGAGTACAGGAGGTATGGGGAGGACAGGGAGTACAAGAGGTACGGGGAGGACAGGGAGTACAGGAGGTATGGGGAGGACAGGGAGTACAGGAGGTATGGGGAGTACAGGGTGTACAGGAGGTATGGGGACGACAGGGAGTACAGGAGGTATGGGAAGGACAGGGTGTACAGGAGGTACGGGGAGGACAGGGTGTACAGGAGGTATGGGGAGGACAGGGTGTACAGGAGGTATGGGGAGGACAGGGAGTACAGGAGGTATGGGGAGGACAGGGAGTACAGGAGGTATGGGAAGGACAGGGAGTACAGGAGGTAGGGGGAGGACAGGGTGTACAGGAGGTATGGGGAGGACAGGGTGTACAGGATGTATGGGAAGGACAGGGTGTACAGGAGGTACGGGGAGGACAGGGAGTACAGGAGGTACGGGGAGGACAGGGTGTACAGGAGGTATGGGGAGGACAGGGAGTACAGGATGTATGGGAAGGACAGGGAGTACAGGAGGTATGGGGAGGACAGGGTGTACAGGAGGTATGGGGAGGACAGGGTGTACAGGAGGTACGGGGAGGACAGGGTGTACAGGAGGTATGGGGAGGACAGGGAGTACAGGAGGTACGGGAAGGACAGGGAGTACAGGAGGTACGGGGAGGACAGGGAGTACAGGAGGTATGGGGAGGACAGGGAGTACAGGAGGTATGGGAAGGACAGGGTGTACAGGAGGTATGGGGAGGACAGGGAGTACAAGAGGTATGGGAAGGACAGGGAGTACAGGAGGTACGGGGAGGACAGGGTGTACAGGAGGTATGGGGAGGACAGGGAGTACAGGAGGTATGGGGAGGACAGGGAGTACAGGAGGTACGGGGAGGACAGGGTGTACAGGAGGTATGGGGAGGACAGGGAGTACAGGAGGTACGGGGAGGACAGGGTGTACAGGAGGTATGGGGAGGACAGGGAGTACAGGAGGTATGGGGAGGACAGGGAGTACAGGAGGTATGGGAAGGACAGGGTGTACAGGAGGTATGGGGAGGACAGGGAGTACAAGAGGTACGGGGAGGACAGGGAGTACAGGAGGTACGGGGAGGACAGGGTGTACAGGAGGTACGGGGAGGACAGGGAGTACAGGAGGTACGGGGAGGACAGGGAGTACAGGAGGTACGGGGAGGACAGGGTGTACAGGAGGTATGGGGAGGACAGGGAGTACAGGAGATATGGGGAGGACAGGGAGTACAGGAGGTATGGGGAGGACAGGGAGTACAGGAGGTACGGGGAGGACAGGGAGTACAGGAGGTACGGGGAGGACAGGGAGTACAGGAGGTACGGGGAGGACAGGGTGTACAGGAGGTATGGGGAGGACAGGGAGTACAGGAGGTACGGGGAGGACAGGGTGTACAGGAGGTATGGGGAGGACAGGGAGTACAGGAGGTATGGGGAGTACAGGGTGTACAGGAGGTATGGGGACGACAGGGAGTACAGGAGGTATGGGAAGGACAGGGTGTACAGGAGGTACGGGGAGGACAGGGAGTACAGGAGGTACGGGGAGGACAGGGAGTACAGGAGGTACGGGGAGGACAGGGTGTACAGGAGGTATGGGGAGGACAGGGAGTACAGGAGGTATGGGGAGGACAGGGAGTACAGGAGGTACGGGGAGGACAGGGAGTACAGGAGGTATGGGGAGGACAGGGAGTACAGGAGGTATGGGGAGTACAGGGTGTACAGGAGGTATGGGGACGACAGGGAGTACAGGAGGTATGGGAAGGACAGGGAGTACAGGAGGTATGGGAAGGACAGGGTGTACAGGAGGTATGGGGAGGACAGGGAGTACAGGAGGTATGGGGAGGACAGGGAGTACAGGAGGTACGGGGAGGACAGGGAGTACAGGAGGTACGGGGAGGACAGGGTGTACAGGAGGTACGGGGAGGACAGGGTGTACAGGAGGTACGGGGAGGACAGGGAGTACAGGAGGTACGGGGAGGACAGGGTGTACAGGAGGTACGGGGAGGACAGGGAGTACAGGAGGTACGGGGAGGACAGGGAGTACAGGAGGTACGGGGAGGACAGGGTGTACAGGAGGTATGGGGAGGACAGGGAGTACAGGAGGTATGGGAAGGACAGGGTGTACAGGAGGTACGGGGAGGACAGGGAGTACAGGAGGTACGGGGAGGACAGGGAGTACAGGAGGTAAAAGGGTTACTGGGGGCACAGGAGGTTCAGAAAGTAGAGGAGGTACAGAGAGCATGGAGGTACAGGAGAAACTGGAGGAGGAGGAGGTACAGGAGGCTCGGGGATACAGGAAGTTCCGGAGTTACAGAGGGTACTGGGGGGAACTGGAGGATTAGAGGTACAGGGGGAATGGGAGATACAGCCGGCAAACGCAACAGAAGCATTTCCTCACGGGTCCGATGAAGAGCTTTAAAAAGCAGGAAGGTTTTCGACGGGAGTCGGTGAGTGGAGTACTGCACAAACGCAACAGAAGCGCCCACGTAGTTCCAGTGAAGAGCTTTATCAAAGAGAGGTATTCCCTAGCAGAGCAGTCATCGCCAGATTGGTCTGAGTCAGAGTAGCAAAGCTTTGGTTCAACAGGGCTTTGGCAAGAACAGCTGGAGGCAATGTAAGTCGGTCAGTTCATTCCTTATTTCTTTTTTTCTGAATTAATTTTGAGAGCATAGCGGGTATGTCTGCAGAGCCAGTGTTCTGCCCTGGGTGTCAGATGTGGGATTTCGAGGAGACTTCCGGCCTCCCCAAAGGCCAGGTACATCGAGATGCAGCTCCTTAGAGACCGTGTTAGGGAGCTGGAGCTGGAGCTCGATGACCTTTGGCTTGTTGGGGAAAGTGAAGCGGTGGTAGACAGGAACTACAGAAAGGTAGTCATCCCAGGGCTACAGGAAACAGATAAATGGGTGACTGTCAGGAGAGGGAAGGGAGAACGTCAGACAGTAGAGAGCACCCCTGTGGCAGCCCCCTCAACAAAAAGTTGAGTATTGTTGGTGGGGGGGAGGAAGCAACAGTGGCCGTGTCTCTGCCACTGAGTCTGGCCCTGTGGCTCAGAAAGGCAGGAAACTGAAGAGGATGGCAGCAGTAATAGGGGACTCTATAGGGGAAGTTGAGAAACAGGACCACAAGGGCAGTAATCTCAGGATTGCTGCCTGTGCCACGAGACAGTGAGGATAGGAATAGAATGAGGTGAAGGATAAATGTGTGGCTGAAAATTGGAGAAGGGAGCAGGGATTCAGATTTCTGGATCACTGGGACCTCCTGTGGGGCAAGTGTGACAGGTTGCACTTTAATCAATGTTTACTAGAGCTGTTGGGAGTGGTTCAAACTGTTATGGCAAGGGGATGGGAACCAGTGTGATAGAGCTGAGGATGACCCAGCAGGTTTACAAGTAGATGATGCAATATGTAATATGAACGTAATGGTGGACAAGCCAATGATTGGGTACAAATACAGACAGAGCAAAGAGTTAAATTGCACCAGTGGCAAAATTCAAAAGGGCAAAGAATGCAGGACTGAAGGTGCTGTATTTAAATGCACACAGCATTCAGAATAAGGCGGATGAACTCATGGCGCAGTTAGAGAATGGTTGGTATGATGTGGGCATCACTGAGTCGTGGCTGCAGGAAGACATAGGAGGTGGTGTGGCTCTATTGGTAAGAGATGGAATTACATCTTTAGGAAGAGGTGACATAGGGTCAGAGAACATCGAATCTTTGTGGGTGGAGTCAAGAAACTGCAAGGGTGAAAAAACCATTATGGGAATCATATATAGCCATCCAATAGTAGCCAAGATGTGGGGTTGAGATTGCAAAGGGAGCTGGAAAAGGCATGTAATAAGGGTAATATCACAATTGTAATGGGAGACTTCAAAATGCAAGGGGATTGGGAAAATCAGGTTGGGGTCAGATTGCAAGAGAGAGAATTTGTTGAATGCCTATGAGATGACTTTTTAGAGCAGCTTGTGCTTGAGTCTACTAGGGGAAAGGCTATCTTAGATTGGGAGTTGTGTAATAACCCCAATTTTATTAATTAGCTAAATGTCAAGAAACCCTTAGGAGGTAGAGATCATAATGCTATTGAATTCATGCTGTAATTTGAGGGAGAGAAACAAAAATTAGATGTATCAGTATTACAATGCAATAAAAGGAATTACAGAGGCATGAGAGAGGAGCTTGCACAGGTGGATTGGAGAAGGATACTGGTAGGGATGATGGCAGAACAGAGGTGGCTGAAGTTTCTGGGATTTGTTCACAAGGTGCAGGATAGATATGTCCCAAAGAAGAAGTTGTTCTCAAATGGCAGGGGTAGGCAACCGTGACTGACAAGGGGAGCTAAGGACTGCATAATAGCCAAGAAAAGGGCATATAAGGTAGCAAAAAGGAGTTGGATGATTGGGAAGCTTTTAAAATCTAACAAAAGGCAACTAAAAAAGTTATAAGAAGAGAAAAGATGAAATATGAGGGCAGACTAGCCAATAATATAAAGCAGAATATAAAAGTCTTCAGTCATATAAAGAATTAAAGGGAGGTGAGAGTTGATATTGCAGCACTGGAAAATGATGCTGGTGAAGTAGTAATGGGGACAAAGAAATGGAAGATGAACTTACTATGAACTATGCTTCAGTGTTTACTGTGGAAGACACTAGAAGAGTGCCAGAGGTCTGTGAGTGTCAGGGAGCAGGACTGAGTGCCATTGCAATTACAAAGGAAAAAGTACAAGGTAAACTGAATGGTCTTAAGGTGGATAAGGTGGTCTTAAGGTTCCCTCCCTCCACTTTCTGCTTCCGAAGGGATCACTCCCTATGCAACTCCCTTTCCATTCATCCCAACCCACTGATCTGCCTCTTGGCACTTATCCATGCAAGCGGAACAAGTACTACACCTGCCAGTACACGTTCTCCCTCACTATCATTCAGGACTTGAACAATCCTTCCAGGTGAGGCGACACTTCACCTGTGAGTCTGTTGGGGCCATATACTGTGTTCGGTACTCTTGGTGTGGCCTCCTCTATATCAGTGAGACCTGGCATAGATTGGGAGTCCACTTCATTGAGCACCTACGCTCCATCCACCAGAAAAAGTGGGATCTCCCAGTGGCCACCCATTTTAATTCCACGTCCCATTCCCATTCTGTTATGTCCACCCATAACCTCCTTCACTGCTGTGTTGAGGCCACACTTTGGTTGGAGGAACAGCACCTTATATTCCGTTTGGGTAGCCTCCAACCTGATGGATTGAACATCGATTTCTCAAACTTCGGGCAATGTCCCAGGCCCCCCCTTCCTTCACCATTTCCCTTCCCCTATTCTCTCTTTCACCTTATCTCGTTGCCCACCCGTCGCCTCCCTCTGGTGCTCCTCTCCCCTTTTTTCTTTCTTCCATGGCCTTCTGTCTCTTTCACCAATCCACTTCCTAGCTCTTTGTTTCATCCCTCCCCCTCCAAGTTTCACGTATCCCCTGGTGTTTCTCTCTCCCCTCCCCCACCTTTCAAATCTACTTCTCAGCATTTTTTCTCCAGACCTACCGAAGGGATTTGGCCGAAAACATCGACCGTGCTTTTTTCCATAGATGCTGCCTGGCCTGCTGAGTTCCTCCAGCATTTTGTGTGTGTCGATTGGATTTCCAGCATCTGTAGATTTTATCTTGTTTGTGATAAAAGGGGCCTCTTCTGCTTGGCTGCCAGTGACTAGTGGTGTTCCTCGGGGTCAGTATTGGGACCTCTACTTTTCACATTGTTTGTCAATGATTTAGATCGTGGAATTGAGGGATTTGTGGCAAAGTTTGTGGATGATGTGAAGATAGGTGGAGGGGTAGGTAGTGCTGAGGAAGCAATGTGATTGCAGCAGGACTGGAAGAATGGGCAAAAAAATGGCAGATGGAATACAGTGTTGGGAAATGTATGATAATGCATTTTGGTAAAAATAAACAGTGCACACCATTATCTAAATGGGGAGAAAATTCAAACATCAGACGTGCAGAGGGACTTCGGAGTCCTTGTGCAAGACTCCCAGAAGGTTAATTTACAGGTTGAGTCTGTGGCAAAGAAGGCAAAAATAATGTTGGCATTTATTTCAAGTGGAATAAAATATAAAAGCAATAATGCTGAGGCTTTATAAGACAGTAATCAGGCTGCACTTGGAGTACTGTCAACAGTTTCGGGCCCCATATCTCAGAAAGGATGTGTTGTCATTGGTGGGAGTCCAGAGGAGGTTTCTAAGGATGATTTTGGAAATGAAGGGATTAACATTTGAAGCACATTTGGCGGCTTTGGGCCTGTACTCACGGTAATTAAGAATGTGTGGGGATCTCATTGAAACCTACTGAATACTGAAAGGACTAGTTAAGGTGGATGTGGAGAGGATGTTTTCTCTGGTAGGAGTAATTAGAACTAGAGGGTACAGCCTCAAAATTGAGGGGTGACCTTTTTAGTACAGAAGTAAGGAGAATTTTTTTTTTAGCCAGAGTGGTGAATCTGGGGAATGCTCTGCCACAGACTGTGGTGGAGGCCAAGTTCATGGGTCTATTTAAAGCAGAAGTTAATAGATTTTCGATTGATCAGGGCATCAAGGGACATGGTGAGAGGGCAGGTGTGTAAGGTTGAATGGGATCTAGGATCAGCCATAATGAAATGGCGGAGCAGACTCAATGGGCAGAATGGCCTAATTCTGCTCCTATGTCTTATGGTCTTATTGGAAGGACAGTAGTTAGAAGCTCAAGATTATGTGGCTGTCATAGGGAGTGGGTGAGCACATGGTCAAAGAGTCAGAAGACAGCAGAGATCACTGAAGGGGAGTAGTGAGAGAGTGTCTCACTGAAATCCTGTTGATGAGAAGATCTAAACTTCTTCAGGGTAGGCATCTCTTGAAAGGACTTCACAGTGGAGCAGCAAATCATAAGCTCCAGAGCTTTGGCAGATGTAAAAGCACACTAAGGCCCGGTGAGTTTAATGGGAGCCAGGGAAACAGCATCCAGAGTCAGCCAGTGTTAAACTTTAATCAGGATTTCTGATAGAGGACTCCCAAAGCTTTAAGGGAGCAAATGTTAGCTTCTAATAGTCATAGTCATAGTCATACTTTATTGATCCCAGGGGAAATTGGTTAAATGCATTTACAGTATTGAAGAATTAAAGAATGATAATATTCAATCCAACTACTCTTGAAGGTGGCAGTACAGGTAAATAAGATGGTGGAGAAGCACATAGGTATTTGTCTTTAAAGTTGGAATACAATGGGAAGGTTATGCTACAAACATAAGAACATAAGAAATAGGAGCAGGAGTCAGCTATTTGGCCCAACGCTCCGCCATTCAATAAGATCCTGGCTGATCTGGCCATGGACTCATCTCCACCTACCTGCCTTTTCCCCATAACCCTTAATTTCCCTACTATGCAAAAATCTTCCCAACCTTGTCTTAAATGTATTTACTGAGGTAGCCTCCACTGCTTCATTGGACAGAGACTTCCACAGATTCACCACTCTCTGGGAAAAGTAATTCCTCTTCATCTCTGTCCTAAATCTACTCCCCAGAATCTTGAGGCTATGTCCCTATTCTAGTCTCACGCGGGCACGTGGCCAAGTGGTTAAGGCGTTCCTCTAGTGATTTGAAGGTCACTAGTTCCAGCCTCAGCTGTGGCAGCGTGTTTGTGTCCTTGAGCAAGGCACTTAACCACACATTGCTCTAGTGTCTGTGCGAGGAGTCACAGACTTCCAACCTGCGCCTTGTAAGGCATGAAAATGCCCAACGCAGGCCTCTCATTGTCTGAGTCGACGTTCCCTCCCTCCCCTCCCTAGTCTCACCTACCATTGGAAACAACTTTCCTGCCTCTATCTTATCTATCCCTTTCATAATTTTATATTTTTCTTTAAGATTTGCTAAGGCTACTGAGGAGAGTTTAAACTAGAATTGTTGGGGCGTGGGAACCGAACTGAAGAGACTGAGGAAGAGGCGGTTGGCTCACAATTAGAGAAAACTTGGAGACAGTGTGTGAGGGAGGAGAGCCAGGTGATAGAGAGGGGACGTGCTCAGACCGAAGGTTTGAGATGTGTCTGTTTTAACCCAAGGAGTGTTGTGAACAAAGCGGTTGAGCTTAGAGCGTGGATCAGCTCTTGGAGCTATGATGTGGTGGCCATTACAGAGATTTGGATGGCTCAGGGACAGGAATGGTTACTTCAAGTGCCGGGTTTTAGATGTTTCAGAAAGGACAGGGAGGGAGGCAAAAGAGGTGGGGGCGTGGCACTGTTGATCAGAGATAGAGTCACGGCCGCAGAAAAGGTGGACGCCATGGAGGGACTGTCTACGGAGTCTCTGTGGGTGGAGATTAGGAACAGGAAGGGATCAATAACTTTACTGGGTGCTTTTAATAGGCTGCCTAATAGTAACAGGGATATCGAGGAACAGATAGGGAGACAGATCCTGGAAAGGTGTAATTATAACAGCGTTGTCGTGATGGGTGATTTTAATTTCCCAAATATCGACTGGGATCTCCCTAGAGCAAGAGGTTTAGATGGGGTGGAGTTTGTTAGGTGTGCTCAGGAAGGTTTCTTGACACAATATGTAGATAAGCCTACAAGAGGAGATACTGCACTCGATTTGGTATTGGGAAATGAACCTGGTCAGGTGTCAGGTCTCTCAGTGGGAGAACGTTTTGGAGATAGTGATCATAATTCTATCTCCTTTACAATATCATTGGAGAGAGATAGGAACAGACAAGTTAGAAAAGCATTTAATTGGAGTAAGGGGGATTATGAGGCTATCAGGCAGGAACTTGGAAGCTTAAATTGGGAACAGATGTTCTCAGGGAAAGGTATGGAAGAAATGTGGCGAATGTTCAGGGGATATTTGTGTGGAGTTCTGCATAGGTATGTTCCAATGAGACAGGGAAGTTATGGTAGGGGACAGGAACCGTGGCGTACAAAGGCTGTAGTAAATCTAGTCAAGAAGAAAAGAAAATCTCAGAAAGGTTCAGAGAGTTAGGTAATGTTAGAGATCTAGAAGATTATAAGGCTAACAGGAAGGAGCTTAAGAAGGAAATTAGGAGAGCCAGAAGGGGCAATAAGGCCTTGGTGAGCAGGATTAAGGAAAACCCCAAGGCATTCTACAAGTATGTTAAGACCAAGAGGATAAGACGTGAAAGAATAGGACCGATCAAGTGTGACAGTGGGAAAGTGTGTTTGGAACCTGAGGAAATAGCAGAGGTACTTAATGAATACTTCACTTCAGTATTCACTATGGAAAATGATCTTGGTGATTGTAGTGATGACTTGCAGCAGACTGAAAAGCTTGAGCACGTAGGTATTGAGAAAGAGGATGTGCTGGAGCTTTTGGGAAGCATCAAGTTGGATAAGTCGCCGGGACCGGATGAAATGTACCCCAGGCTACTGTGGGAGGTGATGAGAGGTTCTGGAGGACTGGAGGGTTGCGGATGTTGTTCCCTTATTCAAGAAAGGGAGTAAAGATAGCCCAGGAAATTATAGACCAGTGAGTCTTACTTCAGTGGCTGGGAAATTGATGGAGAAGATCCTGAGAAGCAGGATTTATGAACATTTGGAGAGGATTAGGAATAGTCAGCATGGCTTTGTCAAGGGCAGATCGTGCCTTACAAGCCTGATTGAATTTTTTGAGGATGTGACTAAACACATTGATGAAGGTAGAGCAGTAGATGTAGTGTATATGGATTTCAGCAAGGCATTTGATAAGGTACCCCATGCAAAGCTTATTGAGAAAGTACGGAGGCATGGGATCCAAGGGGACATTGCTTTGTGGATCCAGAACTGGCTTGTCCACAGCAGACAAAGAGTGGTTGTAGAGGGGTCATATTCTGCATGAAGGTCAGTGACCAATGGTGTGCCTCAGGGATCTGTTCTGGGATCCCTACTCTTCGTGATTTTTATAAATGACCTGGATGAGGAAGTGGAGGGATGGGTTAGTAAGTTTGCTGATGATACAAAGATTGGGGGTGTTGTGGATAGTGTGGAGGGCTATCAGAGGTTACAGCGGGACATTGATAGGATGCAAAACTGGACTGAGAAGTGGCAGATAGAGTTCAACCCAGATAAGTGTGAAGTGGTTCATTTTGGTAAGTCAAATATGATGGCAGAATATAGTATTAATGGTAAGACTCTTGACAGTGTGGAGGATCAGAGGGATCTTGGGGTCCAAGTCCACAGGACGCTCAAAGCAGCTGCGCAGGTTGACTCTGTGGTTAAGAAGGCGTACATAAGGTGTATGTGTGGGCACGTGGCCAAGTGGTTAAGTATTGGACTAGCTATCTGAAGGTCGTGAGTTCGAGCCCCAGCTGAGGGAACGTGTTGTGTCCTTGAGCAAGGCACTTAATCACATATTGCTCTGCGATGACCACTGGTGCCAAGCTGTATGGGTCCTAATGCCATTCCCTTGGACAACATCGGTGTTGTGGAGAGGGGAGACTTGCAGCATTGGCAACTGCTGGTCTTCCATACAACCTTGCCCAGGCCTGCGCCCTGGAGAGTGAAGACTTTCCAGGCGTAGATCCATGGTCTCGCAGGACTAATGGATGCCTTTGGCCTTCATCAATCGTGGGATTGAGTTCAGGAGCCGAGAGGTAATGTTGCATCTATATAGGACTCTAGTCAGACCCCACTTGAAGTACTGTGCTCAATTCTGGTCGCCTCACTACAGGAAGGATGTGGAAACCATAGAAAGGGTGCACAGGAGATTTACAAGGATGTTGCCTGGATTGAGGAGCATGCCTTATCAGAATAGGTTGAGTGAACTTGGTCTCTTCTCCCTGGAGAGGCAGAGGATGAGAGGTGACCTGATAGAGGTGTATAAGATGATGAGAGGCATTGAGCGTGTGGATAGTCGGAGGCTTTTTCCCAGGGCTGAAATGGCTAGCATGAGGTGCTTTGGAAGTTTTAAGGTGCTTGGAAGTAGGCACAGAGGAGATGTCAGAGGTTAAGTTTTTTTATGCAGAGAGTGGTGAGTGCGTGGAATGGGCTGCTGGCAAAGGTGGAGGAGGTGGATACGATAGAGTCTTTTAAGAGACTTTTGGATAGGTACATGGAGCTTAGAAAAATAGAGGGCTATGGGTAAGCCTGGTAATTTCTAAGGTCGGGACATGTTCGGCACAACTTTGTGGACTGAAGGGCCTGTATTGTGCTACACACATCAAAGTTGCTGGTGAACGCAGCAGGCCAGGCAGCATCTCTAGGAAGAGGTGCAGTCGGCGTTTCAGGCCGAGACCCTTCATCGATGCTGCCTGGCCTGCTGCGTTCACCGGAAACTTTGATGTGTGTTGCTTGAATTTCCAGCATCTGCAGAATTCCTGATGTTTGCGTCTTTAAATTCACTACTGTATTGTGCTGTAGGTTTTCTATGTTCTAAGATCAATTCTCTCTTCGGAATTTTTTAAATCAACTTTATAAACCTTTCATTAAAGCACATGTCCACATCTCCAGGATCGGCTGTCACCTGGGGTAGAGACGAGACAGGACAGGCTCGCTGGAGTGGAAGGGAATGAAGGGGAAAGGGTTAGAGAGGCACAGATTTTCTAAGGGGATAGATGGTAGAAACTTTTTCACACCTCAGAGACCACAGGTTTGGGTGACGAGGTTAAGGGGGATCTGAAGAACAATCTGCCCCTGAGTGGGTGGTGAAGACGGGAGACTTTCTGAAATGCTGAGAATTGCCGAAGTGCAAAACGCTACGGACTAAATACAATAAGACTATACAGATAACAACAGGAATTCTGCAGATGCTGGAAATTCAAGCAACATACATCAAAGTTGCTGGTGAACGCAGCAGGCCAGGCAGCATCTATAGGAAGAGGTGCAGTCGACGTTTCAGGCCGAGACCCTTCGTCAGGACTAACTGAAGGAAGAGTGAGTAAGGGATTTGAAAGTTGGAGGGGGAGGGGGAGATCCAAAATGATAGGAGAAGACAGGAGGGGGAGATACAGCCAAGAGCTGGACAGGTGATAGACAAAAGGGGATACGAGAGGATCATGGGACAGGAGGTCTGGGAAGAAAGACAAGGGGGGGGGACCCAGAGGATGGGCAAGAGGTATATTCAGAGGGACAGAGGGAGAAAAAGGAGAGTGAGAGAAAGAATGTGTGTATAAAAATGAGTAACAGGTGGGGTACGAGGGGGAGGTGGGGCCTTAGCGGAAGTTAGAGAAGTCAATGTTCATGCCATCAGGTTGGAGGCTACCCAGACGGAATATAAGGTGTTATTCCTCCAACCTGAGTGTGGCTTCATCTTTACAGTAGAGGAGGCCGTGGATAGACATGTCCAGAATGGGAATGGGACATGGATTTAAAATGTGTGGCCACTGGGAGATCCTGCTTTCTCTGGCGGACAGAGCGTAGATGTTCAGCAAAGCGGTCTCCCAGTCTGCGTCGGGTCTCGCCAATATATAAAAGGCCACATCAGGAGCACCGGACGCAGTATATCACCCCAGCCGACTCACAGGTGAAGTGTTGCCTCACCTGGAAGGACTGTTTGGGGCCCTGAATGGTGGTAAGGGAGGAAGTGTAAGGGCATGTGTAGCACTTGTTCCGCTTACACGGATAAGTGCCAGGAGGGAGATCAGTGGGGAGGGATGGGGGGGACGAATGGACAAGGGAGTTGTGTAGGGAGCGATCCATATCTATACAGATAGTTTGAGGTCGGAATGGACAGGATGGGCCGAGGCGCCTCTTTCTTTGCTCTATAACACGAATAACATAAAAGGGCCGTAAACTCGCAATGCCGACCTGTGCGGTAAGAGAGGCAGGGCTGGGGTCCTGTCGTAGCTGAAAGGCAGCAGCCAAAAGCCGATCCCGCAAGCTACAGATATCGCCGCCCTAAGTAGGCCTCCAGTTACCGTAACCATGGTTATCGACGTGGCCGGCCCGGGGCGGAACCTTGGCAGGGCGGAGCTGGCAGTCGGGGGGAAGACAGACGTGGTCGGAGCGGCTGAGGTGAACGGTACGGAGCGGCGTCTGGACGGGGGTACAGGGCGGGTCGGGTGGGTACGGACCGGGACCGGGACCGGGACCGGGACCGGGACCGGGCCCGGGGGGGGGGGGTCCGTGTGCGGCTACAGACCGGGACCGGGGGCCGTGTGGGGATGGTACAGACGGAGGGGGGCGTGGTGGTGGTACGACTAGATCCGGGACCGGGGGTCCGTGCGCGGGTACAGACCGGGACCGGAGGGGCCGTGTGTAGGTACAGACCGGGACCGGGGGCCGTGTGGGGATGGTACAGACGGAGGGGGGCGTGGTGGTGTTACGACTAGATCCGGGACTGGCAGTGGGGCTGACGGAGGGGAGAGAGTGAGGTGGTGGTGGGGGGAATTCTACTACCGGGGCGGGCCATTGCCTTGTAAGTGTCCAGAGGGAGAGGTGAACGGGACGGGGGTGGAATACGAACGGATCATCGGGATCTCTGTTCCCCCATCTGAGATATTTATCTGGATCGCTGCGTACGCAGGACATTAGGGTTCCCAGATCCCCCCTATCCGGTCAACAATCTCTTTGCCCCCCCTACCATTAGACAGGAGGTACCGTAGCATTAGGACAAGGACTGTAGGTTAGGAAACAGCTTCTTCCTCTAGGCCGTAAGACTAAATTCTCTGCCAACACCCCGGTCTCATCACCTTTGCGTCAGTAGTGTTATACTCTTAACTTTTTAACTTGCGTTGGGAATATACCTTATTATTAATTCATTTGTGGCAATATCACTTTGTGTTATGTGTGTTGTCTGTACCTTGGTCTGGAGGACCGTTATTTCATTGGTGGGTATACGTGTATACAGTTGAGTGACAATAAACTGAACTTGAACTAGGACTATGTCAGATGGTGAGGGGCTAGGGGGAGAGGATGAGGTACAGGTTGGGGTGTGAGGGGGTCTAGGGTGAGGGGTGGTGAAGTATGGGCCATGGGATTGTTGGGGAGATGGGTGTATGGGCTGGGGTCTGGGTGGTGGGGTATGGGAGAGTTCCAGTGAAGAGGGAATAGATGAGGAGAGCCTGACAGTAGGGGAGCCCAGGACTGAAAAGGAAAGGATGGTGTGAATAGGCAACAAGGAAGCCCGGTGTGGAGAGAAAGGTGTTGACTGATGTTGTTGAGGAAGCAATGAGTCTGCAGAAGGATTTGGGCAGATTTGGGAATGGGCAGATGGAATATAATATGAGGAAGTGTACACTCGTACACTTTGGTAGAATGAATAAAGCTGTAGATTACTTTCAAAATGGGGAGCTAGTTCAAAAATTGGAGGTGCAAAGGGGCTTGGGAGTCTGGGTGCAGTATTCCCTAAAGTTGAGTTGGTAAGCAAAGAAGGCTGTTGCAAAGTTAGTATTAATCTCGAGAGGACTATAAAAGCAAAGATGTAGTGCTGAGGCCTTAAGGCATTGATCAGATCACATTGGGTAGTGAAACTGTGGAGTTCTTTACCACTGACAGCTGTGAAGGCCAAGTCATTGGGTATATTTAAAGTAGAGGTTAATAGTTAGAAGTAAGGGGTTTCAGAAGTGACAGGGAGAAGGCAGGTGAAGGGGTTGAATTTACATTTTCAAGGGATAATAAATCAGCCATGATGGAGCAGAGTCGACGGACTGAGCAGACTAATTCGGTTCCTTTGTCTTATAGTGAAAATGGTCCATTGTTGGACAGTCCTCTGGTGCTAATATATTGTTACGTACAGTAACCACCTTCTTCTTAAGCTCATCACCCCTACTGGGGTGTAGGCTGCCAAAAGAAGCTCACCAGAGTCCCCTGCCCTGAGCTGAAGGTTGTTTGGCTCTGTGGCTTCCATTTTCACCACACGACTTCATACGTCTTCTAGACAAAGCCCCTTCCTCTGACAGGGGTAAGGTTTTTGAAGCCTTTCTGTAGCTCCAGGTTTTTACGGGATGAGGCTGCTCACCCCATGACCAACTCTTCTCCTTTCGTAGCCGGCCTTGGGACTATCCATGGCTGAGTTACAGTGATCTTTTACATGGCACTATGTTTGTATTTTCTTTGTCTTATTTTCAGTCCATCTGCTCCTTAAATCCTCACAGCATTCTGTTAAGTTTCTTTTCCATAAAAAAGTTGACTCTGCTTATATATTTTTAAAATATCTTGATGATAGGTACTAGTGTTTTACCAATAGCAGATGGAAGGTGAACAGGTCTATCATTTCCTGTTTCCTGTCATAAGAAAATACACAAGAAGATAAGAAAGTGAAGCAGATGTAAGCCATTAAATAAGATTATGTTTAATCATTTACTTTGGCCACACTTTCCAGAAATACCTTATCTTGATTCACAGGTTTTCTCAGTAACAGAGCTTATCCAGTTTACTTGAAGGAAATAATTCAAAGGTTCATCACACTCTAAATAATGAACCACCTACTCAAATACCTTCCCTACCCTTTGTAAGAATTTAGTATGGATTGTGTAATTTGTCTTGCTGCAGCTTTTTTGGTGACCCCACCCACCATAGTTTTTTCCAATGGCTTTAGTTGATTTTAGGTTGCATGACTTAATGAAGCCCAAGGATCGTGCTATGCCTGAGAGTCTGTTGGTTCATCAGTATGTTAAGGAAAATCATTGTGATATGTTAACCATTTTTACTGATAGATTGAAATATAATTTTGCAGGGAATGTCAGAGTGTTTGTTTTTGTACTTAAATTACAGGTAGCAGTAAAGAAACATCTTACTATCTATCAGTGTATACTGCAGAACTGGTTGCCATTATTTTGGGCTTGCAGTGGGTGGAGGAAATCTGTCCTTGCAAAGTTATAATTTATTCAGATTCTTTTTCGGTTTTGATTAGTCTTAAAACAGGTCATTCTCGCAGTAGGTCAGATTTACTGCTGGAAGCTCTTCAAACTTTATTTCACATTCAAAGTATTAGTCTACATGTCTTCCTCTTCTGGGTCCCTGCACATAGTGGTGTGGAGGGGAATACGCGAGTTGATTGTTTGGTCAAAAAAACTGTTAAAAGTTCATCTGTGGATATAGACTTTGCACTTAGCAAATCCGAAGTTAAGGGGTTGGTGGGGCTCAGAATTAGGGGATTGTGGTAAGACTTGAGGGATAATGGCCATGAGGGGAGACCCCTTTAGAGAGTACATAAAACTGTTGGATTGATGAGAGAAGGGGGAAGACAAGAAGGGGAGGAATTGTATTGACTGGACTTAGAATTGGGCGGGCTATGCTTAATCATTGTTGGAAAACCTCAGTCTGGGGTGTGTTGGATTTGTTGTTATTATGAAACAGTTGGACATATTCTTTTACAATGTGAAGCATATAAGGTTGAAAGAAAGCAAATGCAGGCTGCATTACCAGCTTTGGGGGTTGACAGTTGTCACTTAAAAACTTCAAGTTATGGAGTGACTTTAATTTAATTCACAATATTGTTTTTCATTATTTAAAATCCATAGGGCTTTTTGGGGTAATTTAGCTTTCATTTGATTAAGATATAGTAGGGGTTTTATTTCCCAACTCTCTACATGACACTCCAATCCAGTTGGTGGCGGTAATGCACCTTTAAGTTGGACTGCAACCACCATTATAAGTCAGAAGAAGAAGAATTTAAACACGAGGAATTCTGCAGATGCTGAAAATTCAAGCAACACACATCAAAGTTGCTGGTGAACGCAGCAGGCCATGCAGCATCTCTAGGAAGAGGTACAGTCGATGTTTCGGGCCGAGACCCTTCGTCAGGACTAACTGAAGGAAGAGCTAGTAAGAGATTTGAAAGTTGGAGGGGGAGGGGGAGATCCAAAATGATAGGAGAAGACAGGAGGGGGAGGGATGGAGCCAAGAGCTGGACAGGTGATTGGCAAAAGGGATATGAGAGGATCATGGGACAGGAGGCCCAAGGAGAAGGAAAAGGGGGAGGGGGGAAAACCCAGGGGATGGGCAAGGGGTATAGTCAGAGGGACAGAGGGAGAAAATGGAGAGAGAGAGAAAGAATGTGTATATATAAATACATAACGGATGGGGTACGAAGCGGAGGTGGGGCATTAACATAAGTTAGAGAAGTCGATGTTCATGCCATCAGGTTGGAGGCTACCCAGACAGAATATAAGGTGTTGTTCCTCCAACCTGAGTGTGGCTTCATCTTTACAGTAGAGGAGGCCGTGGATAGACATATCAGAATGGGAATGGGATGTGGAATTAAAATGTGTGGCCACTGGGAGATCCTGCTTTCTCTGGCGGACAGAGCGTAGGTGTTCAGCAAAACGATCTCCCAGTCTGCGTCGGGTCTCGCCAATATATAGAAGGCCATATCGGGAGCACCACCTGCAGTATATCACCCCAGCCGACTCACAGGTGAAGTGTCGCCTCACCTGGAAGGACTGTCTGGGGCCCTGAATGGTGGTAAGGGAGGAAGTGTAAGGGCATGTGTAGCACTTGTTCCGCTTACACGGATAAGTGCCAGGAGGGAGATCAGTGGGGAGGAATGGGGGGGACGAATGGACAAGGGAGTTGCGTAGGGAGCGATCCCTGCAGAATGCAGAGAGAGGGGGGGAGGGAAAGATGTGCTTAGTGATGGGATCCCGTTAGAGGTGGCGGAAGTTACGGAGAATAATATGTTGGACCTTGAGGTTGGTGGGGTGGTAGGTGAGGACCAGGGGAACCCTATTCCTAGTGGGGTGACGGGAGGATGGAGTGAGAGCAGATGTGCATGAAAGGGGGGAGATGTGTTTGAGAGCAGAGTTGATGGTGGAGGAAGGGAAGCCCCTTTCTTTAAAAAAGGAGGACATCTCCCTCGTCCTGGAATGAAAAGCCTCATCCTGAGAGCAGATGCGGCGGAGATGGAGGAATTGCGAGAAGGGGATGGCATTTTTGCAAGAGACAGGGTGAGAAGAGGAATAGTCCAGATAGCTGTGAGAGTCAGTAGGCTTATAGTAGACATCAGTAGATAAGCTGTCTCCAGAGATAGAGACAGAAAGATCTAGAAAGGGGAGGGAGGTGTCGGAAATGGACCAGGTAAACTTGAGGGCAGGGTGAAAGTTGGAGGCAAAGTTAATGAAGTCAACGAGTTCTGCATGCGTGCAGGAAGCAGCGCCAATGCAGTCGTTGATGTAGCGAAGGAAAAGTGGGGGACCGATACCAGAATAGGTTTGGAACATAGACTGTTCCACAAACCCAACAAAAAGACGGGCATAGCTAGGACCCATACGGGTGCCCATGGCTACACCTTTAGTTTGGAGGAAGTGGGAGGAACCAAAGGAGAAACTATTAAGAGTAAGGACTAATTCTGCTAGATGGAGCAGAGTGGTGGTAGAGGGGAACTGATTAGGTCTGGAAGAAGAATTTTGTATGTTTGTTTAAATTCCAGTGAGTAAAGGGCAAATGTATTTGATCTCTTCTCAGAACTTAAACCTTTTCTGGCCCAAATTTCAGAAATCAATCTGGTGAACTTTCACTACTCTATTTTTGTCACTACCTTATCCTAGGGTTCATGTTCAATTTTCTTTATTCTTAAATTTTAAATGGATTAAACAGGTGATGTTGCTGGGTTGATGCCCTTCTTTCAATGCATTAGCATGTTCAGGAAATGAAACAGAAAACTGTCATGTTTCTGGCACTATTATTAAAAAACTTTCTTTTTCTGACCATTGGCTGATTATTAGTCAATGCCAGTGTATTTACCCATTCTTGTGCTCTTATTTTGTTTAATTATTTACTTGTATTTGTTACGTCTACGGTAATATGGTTAGAGCATTATATGACACCAGCTGTAAGGTCCGAGTTCGGTTCCTACCGCTGTCTATAATGGGATTGTCTGTTCTCACCGTGACTATGTGGGTTTCCTCCCACATGTCAAAGACATGCGGTTAGTGTTAGTGAGTTGTGGGCATGTTCTGCTGGTGACAAGTGACATACAGTTGGTGTTAGTTGTGGGAATGTTCTGTTGGTCACAGAAGTGACAAATGGTTAGTGTTAGTGAGTTATGGGCCTGTTCTGCTGGTGACAGGTGACAAACGGTTAGTGTTAGTGAGTTGTGGGCATGTTCTGTTGGTGACATTTGTGGACTGCCCAGCATAATCCCCACTGATTTGATTTGACGTAAACCACACATCTTAGTATGTTTTGATGTACGTGTGATAAATAAAGTTAGTCGTTTAAATATAGTGATGGCCTCGAGTTCACCATCAAGTATTTTTCTCTTTATAACTCAAGAATAACATGGGGTGGTGGTAGAGGCAGATGCGTTAGGGACTGTTAAGAATCTCTTAGATAGGCACATGGATGGTAGAAAAATGGAAGGCTATGTAGGAAAGAAGCTTTGTGTTTTTTAAAAGAGTAGGTTAAAAGGTCAGCACAAGATTGTGGGCTGAATGGCCTGTATTATGCTGTAATTTTCTATGTTCAATACATATGATATGATAGACCTCACAATCTACTTTGCTATGGCTTTGCACCTTATTGTCTACCTGCACGACATTTTCTCTGTAACCAGAACACTTTATTCTCTGTTCTGTTATTCTTTTCGAACTGTTGTCATGAAATGATCTTCAAGGTTGGCATGAAAGGGAAGATTTTTTGCTGTACCTTGGTACATGTGATAATTGTAAAATAATTTGCCAATGGCCTGCTCTTGCCTTGACCTTAGCATTGGGCAGCCTTGCTGCTATCATGGATCATTGCCTCTCCAAACCAAGCTGTTCATTGCTAAGTTCATGTCCAGACTCAAAACAGGAGCAGGAAATTTTGAGAGTGGAGGGTTTGGATGTTCCTGTCAGAATAAGAGGCAAGGATAACAAGTTTAGGGAGAAAATAGTCATGGTTCCCTTTATTTATTTGGGACGCTGTGCTGCCTAATTCGGACAGGGGACTGTTGCCGAACAGTTTCTAACTAGAGTCACTCATGTGCACTTGTGTGGCCATTAGATATTACACTGTGCTTAGAGCTATCAGTTGTTAAATAACATCAGCTGCATGTATCCATGTTCAAAAACTAGTGATTTTTGTCAGTGACAGTTGGCAAGAAACCAGCAGTAAGATAATTCAGAACATTGGCGATGCAAGAAATGGCCAGGAGTGAAAATGAAACAATAGATACCCAATAGTAACAGAGACATCGAGGAGCAGATAGGGAGGCATATTCTGGAATGACGCAATAATAGGTTTGTTGTGATGGATGATCTTAACTTTCCGAATATTGACTGGCATCTCCTTAGGGCAAGGGGTTTAGATGGGGTGGAGTTTGTTAGGTCTGTTTAGGAAGATGTCCATCTATAAATTTGCTGATGATACAACCAATGTTGGTAGAATCTCAGGGATGATAGGGCAAACAGGAGTGGAGTGATGCTTCAGCACAAACCTGGCACTCAACATCAGTAAGATGAAAGAGCTGATTGTGGACTTCAGGAAGGGTAAGACGAAGGGACACATACCAATCCTCATAGAGGGATCAGAAGTGGAGAGAGTGAGCAGTTTCAAGTTCCTGGATGTCAAGATCTCTGAGGACCTAACCTGGTCCCAACAAATGGATGTAGTTATAAAGAAGGCAAGACAGTGACTATACTTCATTAGCAGTTTGAAGAGATTTGGCATGTCAACAAATACACTGAAAAACTTCTATAGTTGTACCATGGAGAGCATTCTGACAGGCTGCATCACTGTCTGGTATGAAGGAGCTATCACACAGGCCGAAAGAAGCTGCAGAAGGTTGTAAATCTAGTCATCTCCATCTTGGGTACTCGCCTACAAAGTACCCAGGACATCTTTAGGGAGCGGTGTCTCAGAAAGGCAGCGTCCATTATTAAGGACCTCCAGCACCCGGGACATGCCCTTTTCTCATTGTTACCATCAGGTAGGAGATACAGAAGCCTGAAGGCACACACTCAGCGATTCAGGAACAGCTTCTTCCCCTCTGCCATCTGATTCCTAAATGGACATTGAACCCTTGGACACTACTTCACTTTTTTTTAATATACGATATTTCTGTTTTTGCACTTTTTTTTATCTGTTCAATATATGTAATTGATTTACTTTTTAAACATTTTATTTGTTATTTTTTTCTCTGCTAGATTATATATTGCTTTGAACTGCTGCTGCTAAGTTAACAAATTTCAGGTCACATGCTGGTGATAATAAACCTGATTCTGATGCAATAAGTACAAATAAGTACAATATAAATATATGTATTTCTTGAGTTAAGTATAGCACTGTCTATTTTTGCTTCTGTTTAGCTTATCAACACTTTTGAAATTAGTCAGACCTTATGGCTCTTCTGGAGGGGGTGAGGGCTATCTTCGGAAAACTCACAGTCTCTTCCTGATATTCTTCTCTTGCCCTCTTCCTGTCCCCTACTTTCTCAACTCTCTCACTATTTCCCAAGCAGAGCGGGATAGCTGCTCAGCCAGGCTTTCCCTTTGTTTGATCACGCTGACGGACAACCCTCTGTCCTTCATGTCTGTAGTTGTCTCTTCCACTGTCTGATACAGTTGCGTCCTGTCTTCATAAAACACTCGCAGTTTAAGCACATCCTCTTGCTTATATCTACATGCTCAAGCTTTACAGTCCACTGTAAGTCATCCCTACGATCGCCAAGATCCTTTTCCATAGTGAATACTGAAGCAAAGTATTCATTAAGTACCTCTGCTATCTCCTCCGGTTTCATACACACTTTTCCACTGTCACACTTGATTGGTCCTATTCTCTCACGTCTTATCCTCTTGCTCTTCAGATACTTGTAGAATGGCTTGGGGTTCTGTCTGTTAATTCTGTCTGCCAAGGCCTTCTCATGGCCCCTTCTGGCTCTCCTAAGTTCATTCTTAAACTCCTTCCTGCTAGCTTTATAATCTTCTAAATCTCTATCATTACCTAGTTTTTTGAACCTTTCATAAGCTCTTCTTTTCTTCCTGACTAGATTTACAACAGCCTTTGTAAACCATAGTTCCTGTACCTTACCTTCTTTCCCTGTTTCAGAACTCCACGCAAATATCCCCTGAACATTTGCCACATTTCTTCCATACGTTTCCCTGAGAACATCTGTTCCCAATGTTTGCTTCAAAGTTCCTGACTGATAGCTTCATATTTCCCCTTTCTCTAATTAAACACTTTCCTAACTTGTCTGTTCCTATCCCTCTCCAATATTATAGTAAAGGAGATAGAATTGTGAAATTATAGACCAGTGAGACTTTCTTCAGTGGAGGGAAATTGTTGGAGAAGTCCTGAGAAGCTGGATTTATGAGCATTTGGAGAGACATAATCTGATTAGGAATAGTCATCATGGCTTTGTCAAAGGCAGGTCATGTCATACAAGCCTGATTGAATTCTTTGAGAATGTACTAAACACATTGAAAAGGTAGAGCAATGAATGTTGTGTATATGGATTTCAAGAAAGCATTTGATAAGGTTCCCCATGCAAGGCTTTTTCAGAAAGTAGGGAGGCGTGGGATCCAAGGAGACCTTTTTTTTTGGTGGATCCAGAATTGGTTTGCCCACAGAAAGCAAAGAGTGGTTGTAGATAGTTTGTATTTTGCATGGAGGATGATGACCAGTGGTGTTCCACAGGGATCTGTTTTGGGGCTCCTCCTCTTTGTGATTTTTATGTGACCTTTTTGAGGAAGTAGAAGGGTGGGTAGAAAGTTTGTTGATGACACAAAGATTGGGGGTGTTGTGGATAGTCTGGAGGGCTGTCAGAGGTTACAGTGGGACATTGATGGGATGCAAAACTGGGCTGAGAAGTGGCAGATGGAGTTCAACACCAATAAATATGAAGTGGTTCATTTTGGTAAGTCAAATTTGAAGAATATAATAATGGTAAGACTCTTGGCAGTGTGGAGGATCAGAGAGATCTTGGGGTCCGTGTCAATAGGACACTCAAAGCTGTTATGCAGGTTGACAGTTTGTTGACCGTCATCAATTGTGGCATTGAGTTCAAGCGCCCAGAGATAATGTTACAGCTGTATCAGACTTTAGTTAGACCCCAATTGGAGTACTGTGTTCAGTTCTGCTCACTTCATTACAGGAAGGATGTGGATATTGTAGAGAGTGTGCAGAAGTGATTTACAAGGATGTTTCCTGGATTAGGGAGCATGCCTTATGAGAATAGGTTGAGTGAACTTGGCCTTTTCTCCTTGGAGCGATGGAGGATGAGAAATGACTTGATAGAGGTGTATAAGATGATGAGAGTCATTGATTGTGTGGATAACCAGAGGCTTTTTCCCAGGGCTGAAGTGGCTAACACGAAGGGGCATAGTTTTAAGGTGTTTGGAAGTAGGTACAGGGGGATGTTGGGGGTAAGCCTTTCACACAGAGTGGTAAGTGCATGGAATGCACTGCCAGTGACGATAGTGGAGGTGGATACAATAGGGTCTTTTAAGGGACTCTTAAATAGGTACATGGAGCTTAGAAAAATAGAGGGCTATTAGTAGGGAAATCCTAGGCAGTTTCTAGAGTGGGTTACACGGTCTCGCAACATTGTGGGCCGAAGGGCCTGTAATGTGCTGTAGATTTCTCTGTTCGTTACTTCAACAAGTTGGGAGATATGTAGGCATTGACAATCATCTTGAATGTTACAATGAAAATCAAGATTTCGAGGATGCAATTGTCCCTAAGGAACTGTATGAAGGCAGTCCATTATCTGCACCAGGTGTATGCACTGATATGTTCACAGTCAATCACAGCAAATGAATTCCTCCATCGATATCTATTAGGAATTACTACACTGTTTTATAGTACTTTAGGGGTATTGGCAGTTTTCTAATTTGTTCTTTTTTTCATTTAAGTACATAATTTGTTACTCAATTAAATGGCAGTTTGTCTTTTTTATACCTTTTAACTGTTTCCATGAAACCACTAATTGGGGAAGCTGCTGAACTGGGCCAAAATGTAGTGGTTCTGATGTGTCCCAATTAACTGGAACCAATTGTTTTGTAAATTCCGTCAGTTTAAGAGGATCATTCATTAATGATGACTCATCATACATAATTTTGATTGTTTTTCTTTGTCTTTCTTACTTGTATCTGTTGTGATCTTGTACAACACATGAAATATGCCTTTAATCTCCTTTACTTCCAGAACTTTTCCAGCTTATCTAACCTAGCAGCTAAAATTCCTAATTCCTGGAACCATTCCAGCAACTGTGTCTGAACCCTTGAACCTGTACTGAAGTACAGTGATCAACTCTTAACACAATATTTCCAGTTGAAATATTAACTAGAGCTTCATGAAAAGTTTGCACATCTCCTCTACAGCCGTACGCATCTGTACTATTTCCCGACATCTGTGCTCATTACCTCTGTCTATGAAGTACAAGGTTGCGTTCCTTTTCTACTGTGCCTACACCCTCATTACGCTCTGTAGCTTCAAAGATGAACTCCCAGCTCCCTTTGTTCAATTCAAGTTAAGATTGTTTAATGTCATTTCCAGTACAGTACACAGGCATAGAGGAGAGGGAAATAACTGTCACTCCAGATCTAGTGCAGCACAGAAAACAGCTCCATTTTATTTTACTGCGATACAGCCCTTCCAGACCTTTGTGCTGTGACGTCTGATTTAACCTTGGGCTAAATAGGGGACAATTTATAATGACTGATTAGTCAACCAACCGGTGCAGCTTCGGAATGTGGGAGGAAACCAGAGCACCTGGAGGAAGCCTGCCCGAACACAAATTCCTCACAGGCAGTGACGGGAGTTGAACCTGGGTTAGATAAAGAACACAATAATTAAAACTTAATAAATATTAATACATAAGATAGCTTATTTAGAATTAGGTTTAGTATCACTGGCATACAGTATGTCATGAAATTTGTTGTTTTGCAGCTTTGGTGCATTACAATACATAATAAAAACTATAATTAAAATAAGCATATATAAAAAATAACGAGTGCAAAAAGAGAGGAAAGATAGTGAGGTAATGTTCATGGGTTCATTGTCCATTCAGAAATCTGATGGCAGAGGGAAAGAAACTGTTCCTGAAATGTTGAGTGTCTGTCTTCAGGCTCCTGTGCTTCTTTCTTCATTTTAGCAATGAGAAAGAGGGCGTGCAATGGGTAATGGGGGTCCTTGTGTACGTTGATTGTGTGTCCATAAAGTGGACCAGGCACAGGAGTGTCTGTACATAGGGTGACTCTGATAGGAATGAAAAGGTAGTGGTGGTTGGGGTGTGGAGGGATGGGTTAGTGGGTGGAGGTGTTGATCAGCCTTACTGCTTGGGGAAAGTAACTGTTGTTGAGTCTGGTGGTCCTGGTGTGGATGCTACGTAGCCTCCTCCCTGATGGGAGTGGGACTAACAATCCATCAGTAGGAAGTGTTCGTGGTTCCTGAGCACATTTCAAACAGCATTATTAAATCTATATTACTCACCAGGTTCTTCTGCCATAATGAATTGGGCAACATTTCTCTGCATTAAATTGCATTATGTCTGTCATTCTGATACCTAATCTGTGTTCTGTTGTAGTTGACTGGCTTCATCCTTCTTGTTTTCCACATCCTGGAGTCTGATGTTATTAGTACGTTTTGGCAATTCTACGCTGTATTCATAGAGCAATATCTGAAAATCATTGGTGCTAGCAATCACCTTTGGATAGCACCCTTATCTAAGATCCATCAACTCGAAGCCATTTTTTAAATATAATTTAAATTTTTTTTTGCTCAGCATAACAAAACTTCCAATTTCCAGATACACTTACATTTACATTTCTTCCCCTCACAGATATCAGGCATCAGAACACTTCCATCAAAATATAGACATCACCACAACATCCTATACAAAAGCCCTTATTATTATAGCAGACAGGTTTGCATCTACATACTGCAGAAAAGGTTGCCATGTTTTATGAAAAATATTTGTTTTTGAGTGTACCATACATGTCAAAAAGTCCAAAGGAATGTATTCCATGATTAGTTTACACCAACCAAAAAGTCTGGAGGCCTTATCGGATATCCAACAAAGTAAAATGTTCTTCCTCGCACAAAAAGTCAGGATGTTAAAAAGTTTTTTCTGATGTGCATTAATAATACGACTGCTGGGTAAGCCTAAGGGAAAAGACAGTGGATCCAGTTCAAGCTCCATCTTCAGAATCTTTTCCATTTCACCCAAAATATCACTCCAGTATGCCTGAAGTTTGGGACAAGTCCAAGGCAGTTCTAGTATTTACTTTACATTTAGAACACATTGGAGAAACCCCCCGTCTTAAATTTCGAGAGACGATCTGCAGTCAGATGGGCTCCATGCAGAATTTTGAGTTGCAATACTTTAGTTCTATTACAAACTGAAATCATCTTTGCATTATCACAGATGCCTTCCCATGTTTCAACTGTAATTTCTGCTCCCAGCTCTTCTTCCCAGACCCTTCCCAGCTACTCAGCCTCTCCACAAGAACATTCCCTCAGGATGCTGTAAAAAGTACTGATGGAGACTTCACCCTTAGAATGAAACACCCTCTTTTCTATGTCAGAACTATAGAAATCAGTTTTCTGTATATTATCTGAAAGAAATGAAAAAGATCCTTGTTGGGTATGTTAAATTTCTGTACTGTTTGACTAAAAGACGTCATCGTTCCTTCATCAAACAAATCTCCGAGATGGAAACTACCCTTAGAAATCCAAAGTTTAAATCCAGAATCCATTATGCCAGGCTGAAAATCTGGACTGCCGGTTATTGGAGTGAAGGGTGATGTTTTTGCTGCGTTGCCCTCAATTTGTCGCACTGCCCTCCAAACCCTGACTGTATCGTTACTGGATTGCGACAATATTCCTTAACTAGTTTCATCTTATTGAGGAAAAGCAAATTAATAAGAGGGCATTTTGCTTGTGAAGCTTCAATGTCTAGCCAAACTGAGGAGGGGTCCCTGCAAACTCAGTCAACCACATAAGATAAAAAGGAACTTAATTGATATTTTTTGATGTCTGGAAAATCCAGATCCCCTCGACTACTGGGAAGCTGTAACTTGGACATTTTATACAGGGTCTTTTTTTGTTCCAGATGAAAAAACAAACCAGCTATTTATTTTTTTAAGTGTTAGTTGTGTGAAAATGACTGGAATCATTTGTATTGGGTAGAGCAGACAAGGAAGAATGTTCATTTTGAGCAAGGGTATTCGGCCAAGCCAAGAAATGGGAAGAGTGCTCCATCGCATAAGATACTGTTTGATTTTGTCAAATAACTGTGTAAAGTTAGCTTTGAACAGTTGATCAAACATGGGTGTGATAAATATGCCTAAGTAAACAAAACCTGTCTGTGACCATTTGAAGGGGAAAACACCCTGAGTGTCAGGTACCTGCTGCAGATTCCCCAGAGGCACAGCCTCTGACTTAGTAAAGTTGATTTTATAACCTGAAAAGGCGCTAAATGAATTGATGCATTGTATAAGGTCGTGCACTGATATAGCAGGGCTTGATAAGAAAATTAGAACATCATCCGCATACAATGTAATTTCATGTGACTTTAGTCCTATGTCTGGAGCAGATATTTTGGGGTCTCGCTGAACAGTCTCAGCCAATGGCTCAATCACTAGTGTGAAAAGTCGTGGTGATAAAGGACAGCGCTGCCGACTGCCCCTCAGAATACTAAAATTATCCAACCTAATACCATTAGTGAGAATCGCAGCCAAAGGGTTGTTGTAAAAAAACCCTTCACCCACTTAATAAAGTTAAGTCCTTGGGGGCTTCCTGAAGATGATTTCAGTTAGTGACAATCCCGTTTTTTCTCGGGGGGTGACCCTCATATGCGATAATGCTAAGGGCAATATCTTTAATTAAGGCTGTGAGTTTTGCCAATTTGGTTTTTAACATACCATTTGCCCTCTCCACTATACCTGCAGCCTAGGGGTGGTGGTGGGGGGGGGGGGAAACGTCGACTCAGACCATGAGAGGCCTGCGTCGAGCATTTTCATGCCTTAGAAGGTGCAGATTGGAAGTCTGTATTGGACGCCACTCCTCGCACAGACACTAGATCAATGTGTGATTAAGTGCCTTGCTCAAGGACACAAACACGCTGCCACAGCTGAGACTGGAACTAGCGACCTTCAGATCACTAGACGAATGCCTTAACCGCTTGGCGTGATTACTACTTGGCATGCCCAACACAGGTGGTGAGAGCAATGGAATTGTTATTGAATGGATAAGGCATTGCATATTTCCTCATTTAATTTTTGCTGCAAAGTGGGGACCGTTATCTGAGCTCCATGTTTCTGGTAGCCCATACTGGGGGATTACTTCTTGCCACAGTATTTTAGCTGCTGTCAGGGCTGTATTATTTGTGGCAGGAATTGCCTCGATCCATCTACTAAACATGTCTATGATCACTAAGCAATATTTGTAACATTGTACTGCAGGTAGTTCAATAAAATCAATTTGCAAACATGAAAAGGGGCCTCCAGGTAAGGGAGTAGTGCCTGACACACATGATGTCCCCTTTCCCACGTTATTCTTACAGCACATTAAACATGCTTTTGCCCCTTTCCCACGTTATTCTTACAGCACATTAAACATGCTTTTGCCCCTTTCCCACGTTATTCTTACAGCACATTAAACATGCTTTTGCCCCTTTCCCACGTTATTCTTACAGCACATTAAACATGCTTTTGCCCCTTTCCCACGTTATTCTTACAGCACATTAAACATGCTTTTGCCCCTTTCCCACGTTATTCTTACAGCACATTAAACATGCTTTTGCCCCTTTCCCACGTTATTCTTACAGCACATTAAACATGCTTTTGCCCCTTTCCCACGTTATTCTTACAGCACATTAAACATGCTTTTGCCCCTTTCCCACGTTATTCTTACAGCACATTAAACATGCTTTTGCCCCTTTCCCACGTTATTCTTACAGCACATTAAACATGCTTTTGCCCTCTTTGCTGCCGTTAATTTCGGATGCCACCATGTTTGCAGCAAACTGTTCACCCTTCCCTCCTTTCTGAGGTGAGTACAACTATGAACATAATCAAGGAGGATTGGTAGAAATTGGGTCGGGACGCAGACCTGTCCCGCAGGGGTGTACCAGAGACCCGTCTGTGACCACAGTCTGCGC
This sequence comes from Mobula hypostoma, assembly GCF_963921235.1. Taxonomy (NCBI): domain Eukaryota; kingdom Metazoa; phylum Chordata; class Chondrichthyes; order Myliobatiformes; family Myliobatidae; genus Mobula; species Mobula hypostoma. The sequence goes on from NC_086099.1 coordinate 2,950,545, forward strand.
TGCTCCTCAGGGGTGTCCTCCTGGAGCGTACGGAAGGCTTGCACGTCTGGCATACCCGTGCTGTCTGAGAGGCGCAGGGGGTTTTGGTGGGGCACCGATGGGACTATAATTTCAAGTGTCTGGGCTGTGGCTTTGGCAGCCTCATCGGCCATGGCATTACGGGTGGAGATTTTATCAGTCTGGTGGGTATGAGCAGAGCATTTGATAATGGCCAATGTTTTTGGAAGTTGCAAGGCAGTGCGGAGATTCTGTACAAACGTAGCATTGCTAATAGAATGTCCCGAGGAGTTGAGGAAACCCCAACACTCCCAAAGCGCTCTGTAGTCATGAGCTACCCCGAAGGCGTATGGAGAATCAGTGTAGATTTTGCACGTTTGAGAAAGTAAGGAGGTAAGGGAAATTGCTTTGTGGATTCAGAACTGAAGGCAAAGTGTGGTTGTAGACAAGTCATATTCTGCATGGAGGCTGGTGACCAGTGGTGTGCCTCAGGAATCTGTTCTGGGACCCCTACTCTTTGTGATTTTTTTTATAAGTGACTTGGATGAAGAAGTGGAGGGATGGGTTAGTAAATTTGCTGATGACACAAACATTGAGGGTGTTGTGGCTAGTGTGGAGGGCTGTCAGAGATTACAGCGGGACATTGATAGGATGGAAAACTGGGCTGAGAAATGGCAGATGGAGTTCAACCCAGATAAGTGTGAGGTGGTTCATTTTGGTAGGTCAAATATGATGACAGAATATAGTATTAACGGTAAGACTGTTGGGAGTGTGGAGGATCAGAGGGATCTTGGGGTCCGAGTCCATAGGACACTCAAAGCTGCTGCACAGGTTGTCTCTGGTAAAGAAAGCGTATGGTGTATTGGCCTTCATCAATTGTGGGATTGAGTTTAGGAACCGAGAGGTAATGTTGCAGCTATATAGGACCCTGGTCAAACCCCACTTGGAGTACTGTGCTCAGTTCTGGTCACCTCACTACAGGAAGGATGTGGAAACCATAGAAAGGGTGCAGAGGAGATTTTCAAGGATGTTGCCTGGATTGGGGAGCATGTCTTATGAGAATATGTTGAGTGAACTCGGCCCTTTTCTCCTTGGAGCAACGAAGGATGAGAGGTGACTTGATAGAGGTGTATAAGATGATGAGAGATATTGATTGTGTGGATAGTCAGAGGCTTTTTCCCAGGGATGAAGTGGCTAGCACGAGAGGGCACAGTTTTAAGGTGCTTGGAGGTAGGTACAGAGGAGATGTCAGGGGTAAGTTTTTTATGCAGAGAATGGTGAGTGCGTGGAATGGGCTGCCAGCGACGGTGGTGGAGATGGATACGATAAGGTCTTTTTAGAGACTCCTGGACAGGTACAAGGAGCTCAGAAAAATAGAGATATATAGGTAACCCTAAGTAATTTCTAAGGTAGGGATATGTTCAGCACAGCTTTGTGGGCCGAAGGGCCTGTATTATGCTGTGGATTTTTCATGTTTCTATGTTTGTTGGTAGCGAGGAGGCGGGCACGAGTGAGAGCAAATAATTCAGCTTCTTGTGCTGACACGGCTGGTTGAAAGGCTGCCTGCTCGAGCACCATGTCATCTGTGACTACAGCGTATCCAGAACATCTCTGACCTTGAGGGCCCATTGACATACCAGGTTATGTTGGGGTCCTGTAGGGGTTGATCTGTGAGGTCCTCGTGGGTTGTAGTGAGGAGTTGATTTCGCAGCACACAATCGTGTTCAGAATTGTTTGCAACCTGAGGTGGCGACGTTAGGAAAATGCCCGGGTTTAAAGTGGAGCAGTGAGAAAATGTCAGCTGTGGGTTGCTCAGTAAGGCTGTCTCACAGCGATTTTGTCGTGCCTGAGTGAGGTACTGTGTCTGTCGGGAGATCATAAGCTCCACCACCAAGTGGGAGGAGAACACATTTACAGGCTGATGTAAGGTAATATTAGAAGCTGCAGTTACCAGGGTATATACTGCCTTCTCTGAAACTGCACCCATTGGGGCTGTTGGTATGTTTGTTCAGACCCCTGGAACTCCGAGAGGGCAGTGGTGGCCCCAGAAAGCCGGAGTCCATGTTCCGACACTATCTCATGATCGAGCGTGGAAGTGGTTGCCCCTGTATCAATCATAAACAGAAGTTGAATTCCAGCTTCTTGAAGGATTATGTTGGGTGGTTCTTGCGGGTCGCTACTTACAACGGGTAACGTTTTCGAGGGTCAGTTAGCAAAATGATCGTTCATGGAGAATGGGGTGACTGCCCGGTTTGGTCTTGGGCCTCTTTGCTGTCCCCAGGGGCATTTGGGTCATTAAACGGGGGGTAAGGCTGGTTGGGGAATTGATCCCCATCCCGGTCTCCCGGTTCTGGCGTATGGTCACCATGCCAGCTGTAGGTGTCCCTCACCCCGCTGGACAAATTCACGCTCGACTGCAACTCCCTTTAAGGCGGGTCTGGACTCTGTGCTGGGATCCCAGTAGTAAGCTGCAGCCTGCTGCATCCGATTATGATCATTATCTGGCCAGTCCATATTGTTGGTCTTAATCATCGTGGCTAATTTAAAACTGGAGCAGCAGTGCATTAAATTGAGGGGGAGTATTCCCATTATTGAAGATCTGGTCCCCCGCGTAACACTCGTAGCATGATACAAAGCACTCCCAGTAATCCAACCCTGATTCCCTGGGTTTCGGCTTACATTCTAGTACCTTGGTGATGTTAACAGGCTGTTGGAGTTCCCTTTCCAAGCCCTGAATTATCCAGTTGGTCTGATCCTCATCGCTTGGCACTTGGCACCCAGAGTAGATGTGGAAAGGATGTTTCCCATGGTGGGAGAGTCTAGGACAAGAGGACACAGCCTCAGGATAGAGGGGTGCCCTTTCAAAACAGAGATGCAGAGAAATTTCTTTGGCCAAAGGTTGGTGAATTTGTTGCCACTTGCAGCTGTGGAGGCCAGGTCATTGGGTATACTTAAGGCAGAGATTGGTAGGTTCTTGACTGCACACGGCATCAAAGGTTACGGGGGTGAAGGCTGAGAAGTAGCGTTGAGGAGAAGAAAAAAAAAATTAGCCATGATTGAATGGCAGAGAAGACTCGATGGGCCAGATGGCCTAATTCTGCTCCTATGTCTTATGGTCTTGTGGCCTAAATCAGCCATGATGGAATAACAGAGCAGAGTTGATGGGTTGAATGGCTGAATTCTGTTCCATTGTCTTGTGGTCAAATTGTGAGGGGTATAGATAGGGTAAATGCAAGCAGGGTTTTCCACTGAAGTTATGTGAGAGTAGAATTAGAGGTCATGGATTAGGGGTGAAAGGTGGAATGTTTAAGAGGAACATGAAGGGGAGCTGCTTCACAGAGGGTGGTGAGAGTGTGGAACGAGCTGCCAGCGGATGTTTTTGGTTTGATTTCAACATTGAAGAGAAATTTGGATAGGTACATGGATGGGAGGAGTATGGGGGGCTATGGTCTGGTGCAGGTCAAGGGAATTGGGAAGATGATCAGTTTGGACTGGATGGAAGGTCCTGTTTCTGTGCTGTCAAGCTCTTTTGTTAACCAGCCTTTTATGTGACTCTTTGTTAATACCTTCCTGAAATCCATATGGAGATCATTGCATTTCCTGCAATCTCATAGACATAAGAGATTCGGCCGATGCTGGAAGTCTTGAACAACACACAAAATCCTGGAGGAACTCAGCAGGTCAAGCGCCATCTATGGAGAGGAATAAACAGTCGATATTTTGGTTTGAGACCCTTCATGAGCCCTAGAAAGGAATGGGGCAGAAGCCCAAGTAAAAATGTGAGGGGACGGAGAGGAGATGAATAAAATGAGAGGACTTTGATATAGAGTAAGGGGAAGAGATTAGAGGAGATGCGAAGGGGACCTTTCTCACCCGGAAAGTGGAGTACTTGACTTGGAATACTCCTCTGGAGAGTAGTGCACGCAGAGTTTCTGACCATGTGTAACAAGAGAACTTAAACAGTTCTTGTCCTGGGTGACAGCTTCCCCCAGGTTGTTAGATGTTTAAACACCCTGCTGCCTCCTAGCACACATGTACACCTTGTCTGAATGCTCTGCTGCCCCCCTCCACACGCCACACCCCACACACAACTCACAGACACCCTCTCACCCTGCACTGATTATTTTTTATCTTTCATTGCTGCTGTTTGACATATTTACAGTATACAACTGCTTGTTTTATTATAGTAGTGCAGGTAACAGTACTGCGTCTTACACAAGCATGCACCTCACACTTTGCCAACCTGTCATCCTCAGGCCTTGACACTCAGGTACTTCTGTTAATATTCTTCTGTGACTGTGTGCTGGATCATAACTACACAGTCGTGCTAGAAAGCTTGTGAACCCTGTGGAATTTTCTGTTTCTGCATAAATATGACGTAAAAGATGATCGGATCTTCACACAAGTCTTACAACTAAATAAAGAGAACCCAATAAAATAAATAACACAAAAAACATTATACTTGTTCATTTATTTATTGAGAAACATGATCCAATATTACATGTATTTGTTGGAAAAAATGTGAACCTCTGGGATAATGCCTTCTACAGAAGCTATTTGGAGTCCGGTGTTCCAATCAATGAGATGAGATTGGAGGTGTGGATTGTAAAGGTGCCCTGCCCAATATATTAAAAAAAAGGCACACAAAGTCAAGTTACTGACAGAGCCTGCTCTTCCCAAGAAAGTTCTGTTTATGTGCACCGTGCCTCGATCAAAACAACTTTCAGAGGACCTTGGAGGAAAAATTGTTAGAGATGCATGAAGCTGAAAAAGGCTACAGAAACATTTCTAAAGACCCGAGTGTTCATCAGTCCACAGTAAGAGAAATTGTCTACAAATGGAGGAAATTCAGCATTGTTGCCACTCTGCCTAGGAGTGGATATCCTGCAAAGATCACACCAAGAGTACGTGTAATACTGAAGGAAGTGAAACAGAACCCAAGGGTAACATTAATAAACCCACAGAAATCTCTAGGACTTGCTGAACTCTTTATTCATGTATCCACTATAAAAACTTTAAACAAGAATAGTATGTTTATGGGAGGACACCACGGAGGAAACCGCTAGTCTCCAAAAGTAACATTGTTGCATGTCTCAAGTTTGCAAAAGACCACTTGGATGTTCTGAAACACTTCTGGGACAATGTTCTGTGGACAGATGATGCAAAAGTTGAAATTTTGGTTAAGAAGGCATATGAAGCATTGGCCTTCATCAATCGTGGGATTGAGTTTAAGAGCTGAGAGGTAATGTTGCAGCTATAAAGGACCCTGGTCAGACCCCACTTGGAGTACTGTGCTCAGTTCTGGTCGCCACACTACAGGAAGGATGTGGAAGCCATAGAAAGGGTGCAGAGGAGATTTGCAAGGATGTTGCCTGGATTGGGGAGCATGCCTTATGAGAATAGGTTGAATGAACTTGGTCTTTTCTCCTTGGAGTGACAGAGGATGAGAGGTGACCTGATAGAGGTGTATAAGATAATTGAGAGGCATTGATCGTGTGGATAGTCAGAGGCTTTTTCCCAGGGCTGAAATGGCTAGCATGAGAGAGCATAGTTTTAAGGTGCTTGGAAGTAGGTATAGAGGAGATGTTGGAGTAAGCTTTTTTTTTAATGCAGAAAGGGGTGAGTGCGTGGAATGGGCTGCCGGCGGCGGTGGTGGAGGTGGAAACGATAGGGCCTTTTAAGAGATTCCTGGATAGGTACATGGAGCTTAGAAAAATAGAGGTCTATGGGTAAGCCTAGGTAGTTCTAAGATAAGGACATGTTCAGCACTGCTTTGCGGGCTGAAGGGCCTGTATTGTGCTGCAGATTTTCTATGCTTCTATGTTTTTGGCAGAAATGCACATTGCTATGTTTGGAGGCAAAAGGGCACTGCACACCAACACCGAAACCTCATCCCACTGTGAAACATGGTGCAAGGAGCTTCATGGTTTGGGGCTGCTTTGCTGTCTCAGGGCTTGGACAGCTTGCAATTGTTGAGAGAACAGTGAATTCAAAACTGTATCAAGATGTTTTACAGGAGAATGGCAGGGTAGTAGTCCATCATGTGAAACTTAATAGAAGCTAGATAATGTAACAAGACAATGATCTAAAAGACCAGAGTAAGTCAACAACAGAATGGTGAAAAAAGAAGAAAATTTGTGTTTTGGAATGGCCAAATCAAAGTCCTGACCTTAATCCTGTAGAACTGTTGTGGAAGGACCTGAAGCAAGCAGTTCATGCAAGGAAGCTGACCAATATCCCGGAGATGAAGCAGTTTTGTAAGGAGGAATGGCCTAAAATTCCTCCAAGCTGATGTGCAGCACCGATCAACAGTTACCGGAAATGTTTGGTTGAAGTTACTGCTATACAACGGGGTCACACCAATTACTGAAAGCAAAGTTTTTTCACCAAATACATGTAATATTGGATCATTTTTCTCAATAAATAAATGAGCAAGTATGTTTTTTGTGTTATTTATTTAATTGTGTTCTCTTTATCTAGTTTTAGGACTTGTATGAAGGTCTGACTACAGTTTAGGTCATATTTACACAGAAATAGAAAAAATTCTACAGGGTTCACAAACTTTCTAGCACCACTGTAAGTGCTGTGCGTGGTTATATCTGCTTTGCGCTTTGAGCCCAGAGGAATGATGTTTCATTCAGCTGTATACATGTGTATAGCTGAATGATAATAAACTTGAACTTAAATCACCCAGGCATCAAAGGCCGTGGGCCAAGTGTTGATTGATTGATCCTTTTTTAATATTAATCCAATATCCTTTCCTGTACACAAATGTAAGGAGAATGAAATAATTGTTACTCCATTTTGTTGCAGCACAAAAAAACCACAAAAGTTAACAAACATAATAATAATAAAAAATGCAATAAATATAGATACATAAGATAACTTGTATGCTTAGATTGATAGTACGTCCATAACGTGACGCTAGGCACAGGAGTGTCTGTACGTAAGGTGACTGACAGGAAATGATAAAATAGTGGTGTTGGGGGTGTGGAAGGGTGGGTTGCTAGGTGGAGGTGTTGATCAGCCTTACTGCTTGGAGAAAGTGACTCTCTTTCTATCTGGTGGTCCTGGCGTGGATGCTGCGTAGCCTCCTCTCTGATGGCAGAGGGACAAACAGTCCATGAGAAGCGTGGGTGAGATCCTTCATGATGTTACTGGCCCTTTTCTGGCACCTGTCTGTACGTGTAGACGAGTGAGCAGTAATTTTCCCCAAGCAGTGAGGCTGATTAACACCTCCACCCACTAACCCACCCCTCCACACCTCTAACCACCACTACTTCATCATTTTCTGTCAGTTACCTTATGTACAGACACTCCTGTGCCCAGCATCATGTTATGGACATACAGTCAATCAATTTGCTATCTGACGTACTTATATTTATTGTGTTCTTTTTATAATTATTGTGCTCTTTATCTTGTGTGTTTTTTTATGTGCTGTATTGGAATTGGAGTAACAATTATTTTGTTCCCTCTCTCTATCTCAAGCATAAGACATAAGAGCAGAATTAGGCCATTCAGCCCATCGAGTCTGCTCCGCCATTCTATCATGGCTGATCCTGAACCCACCCAACCTCATACACCTGCCTTATCGCCTTAATGTATGATGCCCTGATCAATCATTAAACTATCAATTTTTCCTTTAAATATACCCATGGTTTTGGCCCACACAGCTGACTGTGACAGAGCATTCCATAGAGTCACTACTCTCTGGCTTAAAAAAAATCCTCCTTGCCTCTGTTCTAAAGGGTCACCCCTCAATTTTGAGGCTGTGCCCTCTAGTTCTGTGTACCCCCATCATAGGAAGCATTCGCTCCACATCCACCTTATCTAGTCCTTTCAAGATTCGGTAGGTTTCAATGAGATCCCCCATATTCTTCTAAATATGCGGGAATCTCAAAGCTGCAAACGTTCCTCATATGTTAACCCCTTCATTCACGGAATCATCGTCGGGAACCTCCTTCGGACTCTCTCCAATGACAACGTATCCTTTCTGAGATATGGGGCACAATACTGTTGGCAATACTCAAAGTGCGGCCTGACTCGAGAGACTGCTAGGAGCCTACTGCATTACAGGAAAAGTACTAGCATAGTCAGAAGATTCTTTGCCTTCTGCCAGTCAGACAATCTGCTATCCATGCTAGTACCTGTCCTGCAATACTATGGGCCTCTATCGTGTTTAGCAGCCAGATCTAAGGAGGATCTGTTGGTTTGCAGAGGGTCCAGAGAAGGTTCAAGAGAATGATTCTGGGAATGACAGGCTTAAGCTATGAGGAGCATTTGGTAACTCTGAGCCTGTACCTTCTGGACTTCAAAAGACTGAGGGGGGATCTCACAGGAACTTTTCAAACATCGAAAGGCCTAGATAGAATGGTCATGGAGAAGTTGTTTCCTATAGTGGGGGAGTCTAGGACCAGAGGGCAGAGCCTCAGAGTAGAAGGGCGTCCATTTAGAACAGAGATGAGGAGGAATTTCTTTTGTCAGAGAGTGGTGAATCTGTGGAATTCATTGCCGCAGGCAGCTGTGGAGGCCAAGTCATTGCGTATATTTAAGGTGGAGGTTGATATCAGTCAGGGCATCAAAGGTTATAAGACCATAAGACATGGGAGCAGAATTAGGTTGTTTGGCCCATCGAGTCTTCTGCGCTGTTCAATCGTGGCTGTTCCTTTTTCTTTCCCCTCCTCAGTCCCACACCCCTGCCTTCTCCCTGTAATGTTTGATGCCGTGGCCAATCAAGAACCTGTCAAGCTCTGCCTTAAATACACTGGACAACCTTGTCTCCACAGCTGCCTGTGGCAATGAATTCCACAAATTCACCACCCTCTGGTAAAAGAAATTTCTCTGCATCTCTGTTTTAATGACCACCCCTCTATCCTGAGGCTGAGACCTCTTATCCTAGACTCCTCCACCATGGGAACCATCCTTTCCACATCTACTCTGTCTAGGCCTTTCAAATTTCGAAAGGTTTCAATAAGATCTGCCCTCATCCTTCTAAATTAGAGTAGGTACAGGCACAGAGCCATCAAAAATTCCTCATATGATGATCCTTTCATTCCCAGAATCATCTTTGCGAACCTCCCCAAACCCTGTCCAATGCCAGCACATCCTTTCTTAGATAAGGAGCCCAAAACTGTTCACAATACTCAAGGTGAGGCCTCACCAGTGCCTTATAAATCCTCAACATCACATCCCTGCTCTTATATTCTAGATCTCTTGAAATGAATGCTAACATTGCATTTGTCTTCCTCACCTCTGACTCAACCTGCAAGTTAACCTTCAGGGTGTTCTGCACAAGGACTCCCAAGTCCCTTTGCATCTCAGATTTTTGGATTTTCTCCCTGTTTAGAAAATAGTCTGCACATTTATTTCTACTACTAAAGTGCACGACCATGCATTTTCCAACATTGCATTTCATGTGCCATTTTCTTGCCCGTTCTCCTAATCTGTTGAAGTCTTTCTACAGCTTTCCTGTTTCATCAACACTACCTGCCCCTTACCAAGCTTCGTATCATCTGCAAACTTGGCAGCAAAGCCATCAATTTTATCATCTAAATCATTGATATGCAGCATAAAAAGGAGCTGTCCAGCACCAATTCCTGTGGAACACCCCTAGCTACTAGCAGCCAACCAGAAAAAGATCCTTTAATTCCCACTTGCTGCCTCCTACCAATCAGCCAATGCTCTAACCATACTAGTAACTTCCTTATAATACCATGGGCTCCTAACTTGGTAAGCAGTCTCCTGTGGCACCTTGTTAAAGGCCTTCTGAAAATATACAATGTGCATTGCATCCCCCTTATCTATCCTACTTGTAATGCCTTCAAAGAAATCCAGCAGGTTTGTCAGGCAAGATTTTCACTTAAAGAAACCATGCTGACTTGGTCTTATCTGGTCCTGGGTCACCAAGTATTCCATAACCTCATCCTTAACAATTGACTCCAATATCTTCCCAACCACTGGGGTCAGGCAATTTTCCAGTGCTCCAAAACCATGCCAGAGTCCAATGATTCTTGAAAGATCATTATTTATGCCTCCATAATCTCTACTGCTACCTCTTTCAGAACCTTAGAGCATAGTTCATTTGGACCAGGTGACTTAAGGTCTTTTGGCTTTTTGAGCACCTTCTCCCATGTAATGGTAACTGCACTCATTTCCCTTCGCTTACACCTGTCAGCACCTGCAACACTGCTAGTGTCTTCCACAGTGAAGACTGATGCAAAGTACTCATTGCTTTCATGTTTTCATTTTTCCCTTCTAAGGACTCTTTTAGTTGCTTTCTGTAGGTTTTTAAAAGGTTCCCATTCCTCTATTTTTGTTTTGTTGTATGCCCTTTTTTTTTGCTTTTACATTAGCTTTGACTTCCATTGTCAGCCATGGTTGTATTATTTGCTATTTGAGTATATCTTTCTTTTATGAATACATCTGTTCTGCACCTTCCTTATTTTCCCAGAAACTCACGCCACTGCTGCTCTGCTGTCATCCCTGCCAGCATCTGCTTCTCTATACTTTGACCATCTCCTCTCTTGTACCACTGTAATTTCCCTTACTCTACTGAAATACTGCTATGTCAGACTTTGCTTTCTGCCTATCAAATTTCAAGTTAAGCTCAATCATATTGTGATCACTGGTTCCTAAGCGTTCTTTTACTTAAGCTCCTTAATCACTTCCGGTTCATTACATAACTCAATTCAGTATAGCTGATCCCCTAGTTGGCTCAACGATGAACTGCTCTAAAAAGCTATCTCGTAAACCTTCAACAAATTCTCTCTCTTGAAATCCATTACCAACCTGATTTTCCCAAACTACCTGCATGTCAAAAGGGCAATGTGATGATGGTCATGGGAGATTTTAACATGTCTTTTCTATTCCTCATTGTAATCTGTAGTCCACATCCCAGCTACTGTTGGGAGGCCTGTATATAACTGCCATCAGGGTCCTTTTACCCTTACAGTTTCTTAACTTAACCCACAAGGATTTAACACCTTCTGATCCCATGTCACATCTTTCAACTGATTTGATGCCATTCTTTACCAGCAGAGCCACACCACTCCTCTGCCTTCCTTCCTATCCCTCTGATGCAGTGTGTAACCTTGGATATTTAGCTCCTAACTACAACCATCCTTCAGCCATGATTCAGTGATGGCCAGAACATCGTACCTGAAAATCTTTAATAGTTCAACAAGATCATCCACCTTATTTCTTATACTCCGTGCATTGAGATATAGCACTTTGAGTACTGTATTTGCTAACCTTTTTGATTCGGTATCCCTAGTGCACTGATACTCACCCTGTTGGCTGCAATTATGTCCTATCATCTGCCTGCCCTTCCTGACAGCCTGACTGCACACTATCTTTGCTTTTTTACCATCTTTTCTATCCTCAGTCCCTTCACTCCAGTTCCTATCCCCCTGCCAAATTAGTTTAAACCCTCCTGAAAAGCTCTAACGAACCTGTCTGGGAGAATATTGGTTCCTCCCCCCCCCCCCCGGTTCAGGTGCAATCTGTCCCTGTCATACCTCCCCCAGAAGAGATCCCATTGATCCAAGAACCTGAAGCCCTGCTCCCACACCAGCTTTTCAGCCGTGCATTTATCTGCCAAATCATCCTCATTGGCGCGTGGCACAGGTAGCAGTCCAGAAGTTACTGGACAGCATTCCAGGGCGGGTATACAAAATGTGCGCGTCACAACTGGCTGGTGTGCTTGCGGACATTTTAAATCTCACCCTTTCCCAGTGTAGAGTGCCCTCCTGCTTCAAAACATTCACCGTTGTCACTGTACCTAACAAAGACCACGGTAACATGTCTGAATGACTGGTGTCCTGTCACACTCACCTCAATAGTAAGCAAATGCTTTGAGAGGCTGGTCAAGGACGACATCTGCAACATGCTACCAACCACACTGGACTCCCTACAATTCGCCTACCGACACAACCGATTGACAGACGACGCAATGGCCACAGGTCTACACACCGTCCTTACACGCCTGGACAGGGAGTGCTACAGGGAAGAAGGCATCTCTCTGACATAGTGGTGTCAAGAAAACAACCTCTCCCTCAATGCTGCAAAAACAAAGGAGCTGTTTGTGGATTACAAGTGGAACGGAGGTGGGCTAACCTCTATTGACATCAATGGATCTGGGGTTGAAAGGGTAAACAGCTTTAAGTTCCTTGGCATCCACATCACCGAGGACCTCACGTGGTCTGTATACACCAGCTGTGTGGTGACAAAGGCACAACAGCGCATCTTTCACCTCAGATGGTTGAGGAAGTTTGGTATGGGCCCCCAAATCCTAAGAACTTTCTACAGGGGCACAATTGAGAGCATCCTGACCGGCTGCATCACTGCCTGTTATGGGAACTGTACTTCCCTCAATCCCAGGACTCTGCAGAGAGTGGTGTGGACAGCCCAGCGCATCTGTGAATGTGAACTTCCCACTATTCAGGACATTTACAGTGATATGGGTGTATAAACAGCCCGAAGGATCATTGAGGACCCAAGTCACCCCAACCACAAACTGTTCCAGCTACTACAATCCGGGAAATGGTACTGCGGTATAAAAGTCAGGACCTACAAGCTCCAGGACAGCTTCTTCCACCAGGCCATCAGACTGATTAATTCACACTGACACGATTGTATTTCTAAGCTATATTGACTATCCTATTGTATATCTTACTGTACATGCTATTTATTACAGATTACTATAATTTGCACATTGCACATTCAGACGGAGACATAACGTAAAGGTTTTTACTCCTCAAGTCTGTGAAGGATGTAAGAAATAAAGCTTTCAAATCCCTTACTCACTCTTCCTTCAGTTAGTCCTGACGAAGGGTCTCGGCCTGAAACGTCGACTGCGCCTCTTCCTATAGATGCTGCCTGGCCTGCTGCGTTCACCAGCAACTTTGATGTATGTTGTCAGTTCAATTCAATTTACTTACTGCTCTGGATGGCGTGCTTCTCAGCTTCTGCTTAGCTCTCTCAATTCTCTCAAGGACCTCTTTGCTTTTCCTTCCTATGACTTTGGTAGCAATGTGTGCCAAGACACTTGGCTGGCTCTCCCTCCCTCCCTCCCTCTCCAAAATGCTGTGGATGTGATCTGAGACATCCCTGGCACCTGGGAGGCAACGTACCATCTGGGTATCCCATTCACATCCACAGAACCTCCTGTCTGCTGCTCTGACTATTGAGTCCTCTATCACTACTGCTCCCTTCTTCTCTCCCTTTCCCTTCTGCACCATGTTATGGGGTGAAGGCAGGAGAATGGGTTTGAGAGATATAATAAATCAGCCATGATGGAATGGCAGAGCAGACTTGAGTTGAATGGGCTAATTCTGCACCTGTGTCTTATGGTCTAAGCCTGAGACATGACATTGACGGACATTGTAGCTTAGCAACATCTTTACTAGAAGAACACTGTGGGCTAAAGGGCCCGTATAGTTCTGTGCAGTGTTCCCTTGAAGGTATGTGCATGTGCACACATCTTTGTTACTAGCACAAATGGGAATATAAACGATGCACAAAAGGTTGCCTCCCTCTACCTCGTTGGCATGTTAATTATATTTTACGATTGTACACAATCACATTTCCTTTTCCGGTTTCTGATGTGGACAGTGTTGATAACATGGAGTTTGCAATGATTTATCTGCAGATTATAGAACTGGCTTATTTTACTGTTTTCAATTGAAGGAATTATGGATTTACTATATCTAATTCCAAAGAAACTAAAGGTATGAAGTGCAAAAGAACTGCTAGTTCATTTAAAGTGGAATGGCTTCATGAAACGGTAGAAACTGCTACTCCGAAAGTTCATGAGGCTGGGAACATGCAGCTACGGGAAATATTTACGTACAATACAGAAACTAGTGTTACCTACGTGTATTGTCGCCATGCAAAAATTGCTGGAGAATTTGCAAGTGAGAAGAAGTAGAGTGATATTTAGAAACTTGACTTTTTAAAGTGTCATTTTGCAAGCAAATCACATATGGATGGTGTGCAAATTTTATGTTTTGTTTGACCATTTCAAACAACTTTAACATTTGAAAAGTTTGATATTGTTACATGTTGTTGTATAATATATGAGAAATAGGACTTATTGATGTGTATTATTTTATTTCTTTAAACAAGGAACAACAAACTGGACGATAGTTTATTATCCTTGGAATAGCTTCAGATTTACTTCCACTTAAAAATTCAGTGTGCACATGTTGTTACTGGGCAAAAAATTGCACAGCACAAGATTTTTGAGCACAGTGGTCATTACAAATTAGAGGGAACATTGGTTCTGTGTTCTGAATTGTATTTTGAGGAATGTAGTTATGCTTTTGTCTGTTTTCTGAACTGTAATAGCTAAAGTACCCATAAGGAATTGCTTCAAAATGTTATCATAAACCAGCTGTTCTGCACTCTAGTTTGTGTAGTTAAAAGTGGCTACCCTTTAACCATGCTGTGCACGTATGCCATTAACCATTTGCACTTTGGCCAGATTTATATTCCCTTCTGTATGTTTTCAGGAATTCCTTCAGCATCATGGAGAAGGACAGAAGCAAGAAGCTGCGGATCTGTGTTGCCACATGCAACCGGGCGGATTATTCCAAACTGGCACCGATCATGTTCGGTATCAAAGAACAACCTGATGACTTCGACTTAAAGGTTGTTGTCTTAGGATCTCATTTAATTGACGATTACGGGTAAGTAGAAAAGCATATATTTTGTGTCAAATTTAGGCAGCTTGTAGGCATTCTGCTTTCCTAATGCTCTCCCTGCAACTATTGACATGAATGTTTGGGGCAAACATCTGACTTGTGTATATACAATCCAACTTTTGTGTTTCCAATTTCCGGGGTGCCTCGGTGCGACTCGAGTAACAGCAATACACTCAATGGATTCGATTAGATATTCCCGTTTCAGCCTGTTACAGCTAAAACTGCTTCCAAGGTCAGTACAGTCAGCAAAGATGTCTTAATGCATTTAAACGAACTATCGTTGCTCAAAACTGATGGAAACAACGCAGATTATGGTTGGAAGTGCCCACATAGGATACCTCGGAGGATGCGCGGGTGTGGAGTGGGGTTACAAGTGTGTTTAAGGAAACTGGGTTTTAAACTCCCAATACAGACTGTCTTGCTGGCAAACATGCAGTCTCTGGTGAATAAAATCGATGATCTCAGAGCCAGGGTGCTGAATCACAGGGACATTAGGACCACATCTGTCCTTTGCTTCACAGAATCCTGGTTAACCCCTTCCGTACGGGATGCAGTGATTCAGATCGATGGGTTTACTATACACCATCAGGATAGATCTATAGAGTCTCTCAAAAGCAGAGGTGGAGGAGTATATCTCATGATCAGCTTTTCTTGGTGCACAAATATATCAGTGCAGCCCCAATTCTGCTCACCAGACCTGGAAGATCTAGCAGTAAAGTGCCGTCCTTTTTACCTACTGCGGGAGTTCTCTATGGTCATTTCAGTAGCCATTTACATTCCACCTCAGGTCTATGTCAAGCAGGCTTTAGATGATCTGAGCAATGGGATTAACATGCACGAAACAGCACACCCCAACGCCTTCACCACTGTTTTGGGGGATTTTAACCAGGCCAGTCTGAAAAAAAATCACTGAGCAATTACCATCAACAGATCACTTGCAATACCAGAGGAAACAACACACTGGACCACTGTGACACCACCATCAAGAATTCCTACCGTGCTGTTCTACGCCCTCACTTCGGGAAGTCTGATCACCTGGCTGTACTTCTACTCCCTGAGTATAGCCAGAGACTGAAGACTGCAGCACCAGCAGTGAGGACCAAGAAGGTTTGGACAAGGGAAGCACAGGAGCGCCTACAGGACTGCTTTGAATTGGTGGACTGGACTGTATTCAGGGATTCATCTTTGAATCTGGATGAGTATGCTGCAGTTGTTACCGACTTCATTAAAACCTGTGTGGATGAGTGTGTGCCTACAAAGACTTACTGTACATTCCCAAACCAAAAGCCATGGATGAACCAGGAGGTACATCGTCTGATGAAGGCGAGATCTGTGGCATTCAAGTCTGGCGACCCAGACCTGTACGAGAAAACCAGGAATGATTTGCAGAGGGCTGTTTCAAGGGTGAAGAGACAAATTCGAATGAGGTTGGAGGCGACATCGGATGTATGGCAACTCTGGCAGAGTCTGCAAGACATTACTTCTACAAAGCAAAACCCAATAGCACAAATGACAGCGATGCTTCACTACCAGATGAACTCAATGCCTCCTATGTCCTCTTTGAAAGGGAGAACACAACTACAGCTGTGGAGAGCCCTGCTGCACCTGATGACCTTGTGATTTCCGTCTCAGAGGCCGAAGTTAGGCTGTCTTTAAAGAGAGTGAATCTTTGCAAGGCAGAAAGTCTTGATGGAGTACCTAGTAAGGCTCTGAAAACCTGTGCCAATCAACTAGTGGGAGTATGCAAGGACATTTTCAACTTCTCACTGCTATGGGTAGAAGTTCCCACTTGCTTCAAAAGGCAACAATTATACCAGTGCCTAAGAAGAATAATGTGGGCTGCCTTAATGACTATTGCCCGGTAGCACTCACATCTACAGTGATGAAATGCTTTGAGAGGTTGGTCATGACTAGACTGAACTCCTGCCTCAGCAAGGACCTGGACCCATTGCAATTTGCCTATCGCCACAGTAGGTCAACGGCAGATGCAATCTCAATGGCTCTGCACACGACTTTAGACTACCCGTACACCTATGGCAGGATGCTGTTCATCGTCTATAGCTTAGCATTTAATACCTTCACTCCCACAATCCTGATTGAGAAGTTGCAGAACATGAGCCTCTGTACCTCCCTCTGCAATTGGACTTCGAGGGCGAGGATCCAATTGCAGAGTGAGGGGCTACTGCACAGGACCGAAAGAAGCTGCAGAAGGTTGTAAATCTAGTCAGCTCCAACTTGGGTACTAGCCAACAAACTACCCAGGTCATCTTCAGGGAGCGGTGTCTCAGAAAGGCAGTGTCCATTATTAAGGACTTCCAGCACCCAGGGCATGCCCTTTTCTCACTGAGGGTAGGAGGTACAGAAGCCTGAAGGCACACACTCAGCAATTCAGGAACAGCTTCTTCCCCTCTGCCATCCAATTCCTAAATGGACCTTGAGTCTTTGGACACTACCTCACTTTTTTTTTAAACATACAGTGTTTCTGTTTTTGCACGTTTTTTAAATGTATTCAATATAGTACACTGTAATTGATTTACTTATTATTTTTTAATTTTATTTATTATTATTACTATTATTTTTTTTTCTCTGCTAGATTATGTATTGCATTGAACTGCTGCTGCTAAGTTAACACATTCCACGTCACATGCCGGTGATAATAAAGCTGATTCTGATTCTACAATGCTTGTAAAAAGTATTCACCCTCTCCTTGGAAGTTAATCACAGTGGATTTTTTTTTGGCTTTTTTGACGTGATCAACAGAAGAGGACTCTTTTGTGTCAAAGTGTAAACAGATCTCTACAAAGTGATCTAAATTAATTAGAAATATAAAACACAAAATAATTGATTGCATAAGTATTAACCTCCTGCTAGTCAGTATTGGGGGGGGAAGGGGTGATCTACCTGTCAGGAAACAACAGCAGTCATGGCTCTGTCACAGAGTCTGGCCCTGTGGCTCAGAAGGGAAGGGAACTGAAGAGCATGGCAGCAGTGATCGGGGACTCTATAGTCAGGAAGACAGGTAGGCGATTCTGTGGATGCGAAAAAGAAACATGGATGTCGGTTTGCCTCCCAGGTGCCAGGGCTCACTTTTAACATTTAGGAAAAACTTGGACAGGTACATGGATGGGAGGTGTATGGAGGAGTATGGTCCAGGTGCAGGTCAGTGGGACTAGGCAGCAAAATGGTTCGGCACAGCCAAGAAGGGCCAAAAGGCCTGTTTCTGTGCTGCAGTGTTGGAGGTGTTGTGGATAGCGTGGAGGGCTGTCAAAGGTTACAGTGGGACATTGATAAGATGTAAAACTGGACTGAGAAGTGGCAGATGGAGTTCAACCCAGTGTGAGTGAGAGGTGGTTCATTTTGGTAGATCAAATATAGTGGCAGAATATAGTATTAATGGTAAGACTCTTGGCGATGTGGAGGATCAGAGGGATCTTGGGGTCCGAGTCCGCAGGACACTCAAAGCTGCTACACAGGTTGACTCTGTGGTTAAGAAAGCATACGGTGCATTGGCCTTCATTAACCGTGGGATTGAGTTTAGGAGCCGAGAGGTAATGTTGTAGCTACATAGGACCCTGGTCAGACCCCACTTGGAGTACTGTGCTCAGTTTTGGTCGCCTCACTATCGAAAGGATGTGGAAATCATAGAAAGGGTGCAGAGGAGATTTACAAGGATGTTGCCTGGATTGGGAAGCATGCCTTATGAAAACAAGTTGAGTGAACTCAGCCTTTTCTCCTTGGAGCAACGGAGGATGAGAGGTGACCTGATAGAGGTGTATAAGATGATAAGAGGCATTGATCGTGTGGATAGTCAGAGGCTTTTTCCCAGGTCTGAAGTGGCTAGTACAAGAGGGCACAGTCTTAAGGTGCTTGGAAGTAGGTACAGAGGAGATGTCAGGGGTAAGTTTTTTATGCAGAGAGTGGTGAGTGTGTGGAATGGGCTGCCAGCGATGGTGGTGGAGGCGGAAACGATAGGGTCTTATAAGAGACTCCTGGACTGGTATATGGAGCTCAGAAAAATAGAGGACTATGTGTAACCCTAGGTAATTTCTGAGGTAAGGACATGTTCAGCACAGCTTTGTGGGCCGAAGGGCCTGTATTGTGCTGTAGGATTTCAATGTTTCTATGTTTCTAAATCTACTCCTCAGCTTTTTTTCCCTCCAGACCAGCTGAGGAGTCTCGGCTTGAAACGTCGGCTGTACTTTTTTTCCTAGATACTGCCTGGCCTGCTGAGTTCCTCCAGCATTTTATGGACTCACAGCTACCTGGACTATACCTCTTCCCATTCTAGAATGAAGGAGATGTCCTCCTTTTTCAGAGAAAGGGGTTGCCCTTCCTCCACCATCAATACTGCCCTCAACCGCATCTCTTCCATTTCACGCACGTCTGCTCTTATCCCATCCTCCTGCCACCCTACCAGGGACAGGGTTCCTCTCGTCCTCACCCACCACCCCATTAGCTTCCGTGTCCAGCACAAAGTTCTCTGGATTTTCGGCCATCTCCAACTAGATCCCATCAGCAAACACATCTTTCCATCCCCCTCCCCCCCACTTCCTGCTTTCTGCAGGGGTCACTCCCTGCACGACTCCCTTGTCTATTCATCACTCCCCACTGATCTCCCTCCTGGCATTTATCCTTGCAAGCGGAACAAGTGCAACACCTGCCCCTACACCTCCTCCCTCATTACCATTCAGGGCCCAAGCAGTCCTTCCAGGTGAGGTGACATTTCACCTGTGAGTCTGTTGGGCTCATTTACTGTGTCTGGTGCTCCTGGTGTGGTCTCCTGTACATCAGTGAGACCCGACGTAGTTTCGGAGACTGTTTTCGGGAGCCCTACACTCCGTCCACCACAAGAAGTGGGATCTCCGTGTAGCCACCCATTTTAATTCCCATTCCCATTCCGATATGTCAGTCCATGGCCTTCTCCACTGTCATGATGTGGACACGCTTAGGTTGAAGGAACAACACCTTGTATTCCGTCTAGGTAGTCTCCAACCTGATGGTATGAACATCGATTTCTCAAACTTCCTGTACTGGCCCCCACCCCTCTCTCCCTTTTCCTTGTCCCTTTTCCCTCTCTCGCCTTATCTCCTTGCCTGCCCATCGCCTCCCTCTGGTGCTCCTCCACCTTTTCTTTCTCCCATGGCCCTCTCCGGCTCTCTATCTCTTTCACCAATCAACTTCATCCCTCCCCCTCCCGGTTCCACCTGTCACCTTGTGTTTCTCTCTCCCCTCCTCCGTCTTTTAAATCTACTCCTCATCTTTTTTTTTCTCCAGTCCTGCTGAAGGGTCATGGCCTGAGACGTTGATTGTACATTTTTCCATTGATGCTGCCTGGCCTGCTGAGTTCCTCCAGCATTTTGTGTGTGTTGATGGAATACAGTGTTGGGAAATGTATGATAATGCATTTTGGTAAAAAGGAACAAAAGTGCAGGCTATTATCTAAATGGGGAGAAAATTCAAACATCAGAGGTGTAAAGGGACTTAGGAGTCCTCGTGCAAAGCTCCTGGAAGGTTAATGTGCAGGTTGAGTCTGTGGTAAAAAAAAAAGGCAAATGCAATGTTGGCATTCATATTAAGGAGAGTAGAAGATAAAAGCAAAGAAATAATGCTGAGGCTTTATTTGACACTAGTCAGGCTGCACTTGGAGTATTGTCGGCAGTTCTGACCATAAGATATAGGAGCAGAAGTGGGCCATGGGCTGATCCAATTCTTCCAGTCATCCCCACTCCCCTGCCCTCTCTCCATACCCTTTGATGCCCTGGCTAATCAAGAACCTATGTATCTTTGCCTGAAACACACCCAATGACTTGGCCTCCCCAGATTTTCGTGGCAACAAATTCCACAGATTTACCAGCTTTTGACGAAAGTAATTTTTCCGCATCTCTGTTTTAACTGGACGTCCTTCAATCCTGAAGTTGTGCCCTCTTTTCCTTGACTCTCCTACCATAGGAAATAACTTTGCCATATCTTGTCTGTTCAGGCCTTTTAATATTTGGAATGTTTCTATGAGATCCCCCCTCATTCTCCTGAACTCCAAGAGCTGCCAGATGTCTCTCATACCGTAACTCTTTCATTCCTGGAATTATTCTCGTGGATCTTCTCTGAACCCTCTCCAATGTCAGTATATCCTATCCACAATAAGGAGCCCAAAACTGCACATGATACTCCAAGTGTTGTCTCAGGAGTGCCTTATAGAGCCTCAACATAACATCCCTGCTCTTATATTCTATACCTCTAGAAACGAATGCCAACATTGCGTTTACCTTCTTCACCACCGACTCAACCTGGAGGTTAACTTTAGGGTATCTTGCACAAGGACTCGCAGTCCCTTTGTATCTCTGCATTTTAAATTCTCTCCCCATCTAAATAATAGTATGCCCATTTATTTCTTCCACCAAAGTGCATGACCATATTGTATTTCATTTGCCACTATTTTGCCCATTCCCCTAAACTATCTAAGTCTCTCACAGGCTCTCTGTTTCTTCATCACGGTCCGCTCCTCTACCTACCTTTGTATCATCAGCAAATTTAGCCACAAATCCATTAATCCCATAGTCCAAATCATTGACATCGTAAAAAGCAGCAGTCCCAACACCGACCCCTGTGGAACTCCATTGGTAACCGGCAGCCAGCCAGAATAGGATCCCTTTATTCCCACTCTCTGTTTTCTGCTGACCAGCCAATGCTCCACGCATGCTGGTAACTCCCTGTAATTCCATGGGCTCTT
The DNA here is from genome assembly GCF_963921235.1 of Mobula hypostoma. Lineage (NCBI taxonomy): Eukaryota > Metazoa > Chordata > Chondrichthyes > Myliobatiformes > Myliobatidae > Mobula > Mobula hypostoma. Next base: position 2,971,971 of record NC_086099.1, read on the forward strand.
ATCTTGCTAAGCAGCCTCATGTGCGGCATCTTGTTAAAGGCCTTCTGAAAATCCACGTACACCATGTCTACTGCATCTCCTTTGTCTACCCTGCTTGTAATTTCCTCAAAAAAAATTACAGTAGGTTTGTCAGGCAGGATTTTCCTTTCAGGAAATCATGCTGGCTTTGGTCTGTCTTGTCATGTGCCTCCAGGTACTCCGTAATGTCATCCCTAACAATTGATTCCAACAACTTCCCAACCACTGATATCAGGCTAACAGGTCCATAGTTTCCTTTCTGCTGCCTCCCACCCTTCTTAAATAGCAGAGTAACATCTGCAATTTTCCGGTCATCCGGTACAATGCCAGAATCTATCGATTCTTGAAAGACCATTACTAATGCCTCTGCAGTCTTTCCAGCTACTTCCTTCAGAACCCGAGGGTGCATTCCATCAGGTCCAGGAGATTTTATCCACCCTCAGACCATTAGGCTTCCTGAGCACCTTGTCAGTCATAATTTTCACTGCGCATACTTCACTTCCCTGACACTCTTGAATATCCTGTATACTGCAGATGTCTTCCACTGTAAAGACTGATGCAAAATACGCATTCAGTTCCTCTGCCATCTCTGAGTCTCTCATTATGATATCTCCAGCGTCATTTTCTACTGATCCTATATCTATCCTCGACTCTCTTTTACCCTTTATATACTTAAAAAAACTTCTACTTGCCAGCTTCCCTTCATAATTTAACTTTTCCTTAATGACCACCTTAGTTTCCTTCTGCAAGTTTTTAAAAGCTTCCTAACCCTCTATCTTCCCACTAGCTCTGGGTTCCTTGTATGCCCTCTCTTTTGCTTTTACTTTGGTTCTGACTTCACTTGTCAGCCACGGTAGGGTCCTTCTTTCATTCGAAAATTTCTTCTTATTTGGAATATATCTGTCTTGCACTTCCCTCATTTTTTGTATAAACTGCAGCCATTGCTGCTCTGCTATCCTTCCTGCCAGTGTCCCTTTCCAGTCAACTTTGGCCAGTTCCCCTCTCATGCCATTGTAATTTCCTTTACTCCACTGAAAGACCGACACATTGGATTTTAGTTTCTCCTTCTCAAATTTCAAAGTGAATTCGATCACATCGTGATCACTGTTCCCTAAGGGTTCCTTAACCTTAAGCTCTCTTATCACCTCCGGGTCATTGCACAACACTCAATCCAGCATGGCTGATCCCCTAGTGGGCTCAACAACAAGCTGTTCTAAAAAACCATCCCTTAGACATTCTACAAATTCTCTCTCTTGAGGTCCAGTACTGACCTGGTTTTCCCAATCCACTTTCATGTTAAAATCCCCAATGATTATCATGACATTACCTTCCTGACACACCTTTTCTATCTCCTGCTGTAATTTGTAATTCACATCCCGGCTGCTGTTTGAAGGCCTGTATACAACTGCCATTAGGGTCCTTTTACCCTTGCCATTTCTTAACTCAATGCATAGAGACTCTACACCTTCTGATCCTATGTCATCTCTTTCTAATGATTAATATTATTTCTTATACAGAGGGCCACACCACCCCCTCTGCCGCCTAACCTATCTTTCCATACACCGTATATCCTTGGACGTTCAGCTCCCAGTGGCAGCCATCCTTTAGCCAAGTTTCTGAGATGGCCACAACGTCATACTTGCCAATTTGTAGCTGAACTTCAAGATCATCCATTTTATTTCTTATGCTGTGTGCATTCAAATATAACACTTTCAGTCCAGTATTTGTTGCTTTCTGTTTTAACTGCACCATGCCTCCATTGCCCTGTAATTCATCCCACTGGCTGTGATAATGCCTCCTCTCCTGTCTGTCCTTTCTATAATCTCTGCTTCACACTACCTTTGACTTATTTCTGTTTTCCCCTTCCTCAGCCCTTTCACTCCGGTTCCCATCCCCCTGACAAATTAATTTAAACCCTCCTGAACAGCTCTAACAAACCTGCCTGCTGGGAGTTTGGGCCCCATATCTCAGAAAGGATGTGTTGGCAGTTGACAGAGTCCAGAGGAGGTTCACAAGGATAATACCAGGAATAAAGGGGTTAACGTATGAGGGGCGTTCGGCAGCTTTGGACCTGTACTCATTGTAATTTAGAAGAATGCTTGGGGATCTCATTGATACCTACTGAATGTTGAAGGGATTAGATAAGGTGGATGTGGAGAGGATGTTTCCTGTGGTAAGGGTGTCCAGAACTAGAGGGCACAGCCTGAAAATTGAGGGGCTTCCCTTTAGAACAGAGGTAAGAAAGAATTTTTTTTAGCCAGAGAGTAGTGAATCTGTCAAATGCTCTGCTACAGACTGCAGTGGAGGCCAGGGCCGTGGGTATATTTAAAGCAAAAATTGTTAGTTTCTTGATTGGTCAGAGCATCAAAAGTAATAGAAACATAGAAAACCTACAGCACATACAGGCCCTTCGGCCCACAAAGTTGTGCCGAACATGTCCCTACCTTAGAAATTACTAGGCTTACCCATAGCCCTCTATTTTTCTAAGCTCCATGTACCTATCCAAAAGTCTCTTAAAAGACCCTATCGTATCCGCCTCCACCACTGTTGCCGGCAGCCCATTCCATGCACTCACCACTCTCTGAGAAAAAACTTACCCCTGACATCTCCTCTGTACCTACTCCCCAGCACCCTAAACCTATGTCTTCTTGTGGCAACCATTTCAGCCCTGGGAAAAAGCCTCTGACTATCCACACGATCAATGCATCTCATCATGTTATACACTTCTAGCAGGTCACCTCTCACCCTCCGTCGCTCCAAGGAGAAAAGGCCGAGTTCACTCAACCTATTCTCATAAGGCATGCTCCCCAATCCAGGCAACATCCTTGTAAATCTCCTCTGCACCCTTTCTATGGCTTCCACATTCTTTCCTGTAGTGAGGCGACCAGAACTGAGCACAGTACTCCAAGTGGGGTCTGACCAGGGTCCTATGTAGCTACAACATTACCTCTCGGCTCCTAAATTGAATTCCACGATTGAGGAAGGCCAATACACTGTATGCCTTCTTAACCACAGGGTCAACCTGTGCAGCTGCTTTGAGCGTCCTATGGACTCAGACCCCAAGATCCCTCTGATCCTCCACACTGCCAAGAGTCTTACCATTAATACTATATTCTGCCATCATATTTGACCTACCAAAATGAACCACTTCACACTTACCTGGGTTGAACTCCATCTGCCACTTCTCAGCCCAGTTTTGCATCCTATCAATGTCCTGCTGTAACCTCTGACAGCCCTCCACACTATCCACAACACCTCCAACCTTTGGTGAGAAGGCATGTGTATGGGGTTGAGTGGGATCTAGGATCAGCCATGATGGAATGGCAGAGCAGACTCAATGGGCTGAATGGCCTAATTCTGCTCCTATGTCTTATGGTCTTGTGTCTGACTTTCGCAAACCTTCCAGAGCCTGCTGCAGTGAAACATCCCCACAACATGAATGCAGCCACCACCATACTTTGTGGTTGGAAAGGTGTGTTTCTGATGATGTATGCTGTTTGGCTTATGCCAAACATTGTGTTTCATCTGATGGCCTAAAAGCTCAATTTTGGTTTCATCAGACTGTAGAACCTTCTTCCATCTAACTTCAGAGTCTCTGACATGCTTTCTGGGAAACTCTGGCTGAGAGTTCATGGAAGTTTTTTCTCCTCTTTGCCACTCTCCCATAAAGCTGTGACTGGTGAAGTGCCCAGGTAAACAGTCGTTGTATGTGCAGACTCTCCCATCTCAACCACTGAAGCTCGTGAAACCCCTTTTTATTTGACACCTCTGGAAATGCGGCTCATTAGTCCCTCACTCACAGCCACTGGGCTCCGCGGCGAGGAACCCACTTTTCACAGGTTTCGTACATCTAGGGTGTATGTGACTTTGGTCTCGCTAAATCTCTGAGGCTGGGATGTCTCGCCCACCCAAGCCCTGCTTTGTGTGAATGCTGTGTGATTTACTGTCCTCGGCAATCGCCTGTCGGCAAAAATTAACAAATCATTCTCTGCATATAATTATAAAGAAGTATTTTTAAGAATGTTAACTTAAGTAAGCAGTTATTAAAGGAAAGAAAGAAAAAACAGAAAGGGCCCATTATTCTTAAACAGCCAACTGTGCACTTCAGTTGGAGCTGATCTTGACCTTGTCTGTGACTCACACTCTGTACTCTCGGTCTGTGTGAAAGCACACAGCACGTTCTGAACGTCTCTCAAAGTCCATCTTGAACAAACGGGTCTCTCACGAGAGTATTGGTCCTTCCTCCTTGAAGCCACTCATCTGCACAAAGCACCTTGTGCAACAGGGACTCATCCTCAGCCATCTTCCCTCCCGTCCTCTACCAGCTCCCGATGAAGAAGACCTCGACCCACAAACCTCTCCGCCCAGCGTTCTTCAGAACCTTCTCCCAGCTCCACCATCCTGATCGGCTGACACCAGATTCCTAAGTTGAACAGCAAAGTCTCTCATCTCCGCTCAAACTGAAAAGGCTGAAAGCAGACAGACTGCTCTTACAGAACTGTTAAAATGAAATACCTACAGCATAGCAGAAAAATTTTAACCAGGGCTTTACAGTTGTTACTCTTCCAGAGTTTCTTGGTGGCCACCCTCACTAGTGGGTATTATCAGATCCCCATGAGTGAGGCTGACAAAGGGAAGACGGCATTCAGATGTCCACTAGGATTCTTCCAGTTTGAAAGGATGCCCCAGGACACATCAGGAGACGCTTCAACGTTCCAGCATGTCAGGCAGAAAACGATGGGGGATATGAACTTGCTTGAGGTGTTGGTGTACCTGGATGATCTCAGAATGCTCGGGTCCACCTTGGAGGAGCATGAAGCGAGGCTATTGAAGGTGCTGGGCTGCCTGAAAGCTGGAGGGTTAAAACTTTCCCTGGACAAGTGCCAGTTCTGCTGGACGTCTGTCAGCTATGTTGGGCACATAGTCTCACGGGATGGAGTAGCTGTAGAGCTGTCTAAGATAGAGGTGGTGACCACCTGGTCAAGGCCCCGGACTGTGAGTGCCCTGCGCTCGTTCTTTAGCTTCTGCAGATACTATCAGAGGTTCGTGAAGGAATACTCTAAAGTGAAGCACCCTTTTAATCAGCTTCTAAGAATTGAACAGTCAGATCCAACAAATGGGAACAAGTTGTGTGGTGTGGGCTGGAAGGGCGTGGTACTGTGCTGTATCCTAAATTTAAATTAAATGACCATGTGGGAGATATGCCAGCGATGTAGATATGCTGGATACTGTGGCACTGCAGACATCCTCTGCTGTCTGGGAACAAGGTGCATAGCCACATTTTGGACTTGTAAACTTGGGTTGCGAACAGTTCACAGAGGAATAGAGTGCTGCCTTAGGAAGCATCTGAGTTATTCACACTGATACGGACGCCACATGGTGTCGTGGTTAGTGCGATGGTATTACAGCTCGGGCCGTCAAGGTTTGCAGTTCAGTTCCAGTGTTCACTCTGATCGGGTTGGTATGTTCCTTCTGGTGTACGGGCTTCACCTGGGTGCTCCGGTTTCCACCTGCAGTACGAAGACGTGTCATGTAGCAGGTGAATTGGTCATTGGGTTGAGTTGCATGGTCAGAAAGACCTGTTCCATGGTAAATCTCTAAACACAATAAAATTAAAAAATCAAATCAGCGAAGATTGTGCTGAGCACCACTCGGTCACCATGCTTCTGCGGCATACAGAGCGTACCGTAACTTACTAACCCTAACCTGTACATCTTCAGTATATGGGAGGATACCAGAGCACCCAGAGGAAATCCAAGTGGTCACAGAGGTATACAAACTCCCTAAAAGCAGTGGCAGCAATTGAACCTAGATCTTAAAGCTTCTGCTGTAATAGGGATTCATGACTGTGCCATCACGAAGCTAAACGGCCTCCCAGTGGTAATTTAAAAAGAGTCGACAGTGAGTGCCGAGAGTGAGCTATGAATGTGCAGCTAAACCAAGCTGACACCTCAGTCTGTGTATTAACGTGTATTTGACCAAGCTGACATTCAGTCTGTGTATTAACGTGTATTTGACCAAGCTGACACCTCAGTCTGTGTATTAATGTGTATTTGACCAAGCTGACATTTCAGTCTGTGTATTAATGTGTATTTGACCAAGCTGACATCTCAGTCTGTGTATTAATATGTATTTGACCAAGCTGACACCTCAGTCTGTGTATTAATGTGTATTTGACCAAGCTGACATTTCAGTCTGTGTATTAATGTGTATTTGACCAAGCTGACATCTCAGTCTGTGTATTAATGTGTATTTGACCAAGCTGACATCTCAGTCTGTGTATTAATGTGTATTTGACCAAGCTGACATCTCAGTCTGTGTATTAATGTGTATTTGACCAAGCTGACATCTCGGTCTGTGTATTAATGTGTATTTGACCAAACTGACATCTCGGTCTGTGTATTAATGTGTATTTGACCAAGCTGACATTTCAGTCTGTGTTTTGATGTGTATTTGACCAAGCTGACATTTCAGTCTGTGTATTAATGTGTATTTGACCAAGCTGACATTTCAGTCTGTGTATTAACGTGTATTTGAGCCAAGCTGACATCTCAGTTCATCTGCTAACAGTCAATGTAGCAAAAGATAGACCAACACTTTGCTTACTGTTTGTGTTTTTCCCTTTCAGGAATACATACCGCATGATCGAACAAGATGATTTTGACATCAACACAAGGTTGCATACGATAGTCCGGGGTGAAGACGAGGCTGCTATGGTGGAGTCGGTGGGCCTTGCTTTGGTAAAATTGCCAGATGTGTTAAACCGTTTGAAGCCGGATATCATGATTGTTCACGGAGACAGGTTTGATGCGTTGGCAGTCGCGACCTCGGCGGCGCTGATGAATATTCGGATCCTGCACATTGAAGGCGGTGAGGTTAGCGGTACCATCGATGATTCAATCCGACACGCTATCACTAAGCTGGCCCATTACCACGTGTGCTGCACCCGCAGTGCCGAGCAGCATCTCATCGCCATGTGTGAGGAGCACGACCGCATCCTGTTGTCTGGCTGTCCCTCTTATGACAAGCTTCTCACAGCAAGATCCAAGGACTACATCAGCACTCTGCAGACCTGGCTGAGTGAGTAATCATATCTGATTGGTATAGATGAAGTCATTTTCCACTCTTGTTTGTTTTCTATTCCAGTTAGCACCATAAGACAGAGGAGCAGAATTAGACTATTCAGTCCACTAAGTCTGCTCTGCCATTCCATCACAGCTGGTTTATTATCCCTCTCAATCCCAATAGTCTACCTTCTTCTTTTAACCTTTGACACCCTAACTAACCAAGAACCTAACAACCTCTGCTTTAAATATACTCAATGACTTGGCCTCCACAGCTGTCTGTGGCAATAAATTCCACAGATTCACCACTCTCTTTGGCTAAAGAAATCCCTCCTCATCTCTGTTCTAAATGGACATCCGTCTATTCTGAGGCTGTGCTCTCTGGTCCTAGACTCCCCCACCGTAGGAAACTTCCTCTCCATATCCACTTTATCTAAGCCTTTCAAATTCAGTAGTTATCAATTAGATCCCATCTGCTAAACTGTGGCAAGTGCAGGCCCAGAGCCATCAAAAGCTCCTCATATGTTAACCCTTTCATTCCCGGAATCATTCTTGTGAACCTCCTCTGGATTCCCTCCAATGCCAGCACATCATTTTTTCAATAGTGGCCCAAAACTGCTCACAATATTCCATGGCTGGCTTGACCAATGCTTTATAAAGACTCAGCATTACATCCCTGCTTTTATAATTAATTGTGTCTTGTAATTTATTTCACTTAATTGAAGATAGTTGTTTGCATTTTTATACTGTCTGTGGCATCTGTCTGATATTTTCCTTTAAAATGTGACATTGTTTCTACATTCTTTCCCTAACAGAATTTCAAATTTTTTCAGTAACTTTATTTGTCACGTGTACACCGAAAGATATAGTGAAATGCATCGTTTGCTTCAACGACCAACACATCTGAGGATGTGCTGGGGCAGCCTGGAAGTGGCACCGACATAGCATGTCCACAATTCACTAACCCTTACTAACTCATCTGTCTTTGGAACGTGGGAGAAACCGGAACACCCAGAGGAAACCCTTACAGTCAAAGGGAGAGCAAACAAACTCTGTACAGTGGCGGGAATTGAACTCCGGTTGCTGGTGCTTTAAGTGTTACACTAACCTCTACACTACTGTACTGCCCTGATGTGCTGGGCTGAAGGGCCTGTAATGTGCTGTAGATCTCTCTGTTTCTATGTATCACTATCACAGTGGAGTATAGGGGATTACAGGGGCATGAGAGAGGAGTTGGCCAGAATTGATTGGTAAAGAACACTGGCAGGGGTGATAGCAGAGCAGCAATGGCTGGGATTTCTGGAATCAATTTGGAAGAACATAAGAACACATGAAACAGGAGCAGGAGTAGGCCACCTGGCCCGTCAAGCCTCCTCTGCCATTCAATACGATCATGGCTAATCTGGCTGAGGACTCATTTTCACCCACCTGCCTTTTCCCTATAACCCTAATTCCTCTACTGTGGAAGAATCTATACAACACTGTATTAAATATATTTACTGAGGAATGCACAGGATATATACATTCCTAAGAGGAAAAAGTATTCTCAAGGAAAGATGACACAACCGTGGCTAACAAGAGAAGTCAAAGCCATAAAAGAGGGTATATAATAGAGCAAAGATTAGCGGGAAACTTCAAAAACCAACAGAAGGCAACTAAAAAGTAATTAAGAAGGTAAAGATGGAATATGAAGGTAAGCTAGCCAATAATATTGAAAAGGATACCAAAAGTTTTTTCATATACATAAAGTGTAAAAGAGGTGAGAGTGGATATCGGACTGCTGGAAAACAGTGTTGGAAAGGTAGTAATAGGGGACTAGGAAATGGCGGATGAACTGAGTAAGTATTTTGCATCAGTCTTCACTGTGGAAGACACTAGCAATATGGTGGAAGTTCCAGGTATTAGGGGGCATGAAATGTGTGAAGTTACCATAACTGGAGAGAAAGTTCTTGGGAAACTGATGATAGATAAATCACCTGGATATCAGGCTTACACCCCGTACGGCCAGATTTGGGAACAGCTTCTTTCCAATTGTGATAAGACTGCTGAAAGGATCCTGACCTGGATCTGAGCCGTACCCTCCAAATATCCGGACCTGCCTCTCGGGTTTTTTTGCGCTACCTTACTTTCCCTTTTCTATTTTCTATTTATGATTTATAATTTAAAATTTTAATATTTACTATCTATTTGTACTCCAGGGAGCGCGAAGTGCAGAATCAAATATCGCTGTGATGATTGTATGCTCTACTATCAATTGTTTGTTGACTATAAAGTATAAAAGATTTCTGAAGAGGGTTGCTGACGTGATTGTGGAGGCATTAGTAATGATCTTTCAAGAATCACTAGATTCTGTAATGGTTCTAGAAGACTGGAAGATTGCAAATGTCACTCCACTCTTCAAGAGGGGAGTGAGGCAGAAGAAAGGAAACGATAGGCCAGTTTGTCTGACCTCAGTGGTTGGGAAGATGTTGGAGTTGATTATTAAGGATGAGGTCTCAGGGTACTTGGAATACATGGTAAAATAGGCTGTAGTAAGTTTCCTCGAGGGGAAGATCTTGCCTGACAAATCTGTTGAAAGTCTTTGAAGAAATAACAAGCAAGATCAACAAAGGAGAATTGGTTTAAGTTGTGTACTTGGATTTCCAGAAGGCCCTTGAGGAGGTACCACACATGATACTGCCTAACAAGCTACGACCCTGACCCTGTGGTGTTACAAGAAAGATTCTAGCATGGATAAAGCAGGGGCTGATTGGTAGAAGGTAAAGAGTGGGAACAAAGGGAGCCTTTACTGACTGGCTGCCGGTGAGCGATGGTGTTCCACAGGGGTCTGTGTTGGGACTGATTCTTTTTGTGTTACATGTCAATGGTTTGGATGATGGAATTGATGGCTTTGTTGCAAAGTTTGCAGACAATATGAAGACAGGTGGAGGGCTGGATAGTTTTGAGGAAGTAGGAAGGCTACAAAAGGACTTGGACAGATTAGGAGAATGGGCAAAGAAGTGGCAGTTGGAATACAGTGTCAGGAAGTGAATGGTCATGCACTTTGGTAGAAGAAATGAAAGGGTTCACTATTGTCTAAAGGGAGAGAAAATACAAAAAAATCTGAGGCATAAAGGGACTTGGGAGTCCTTGTGCAAGATTTCCTTAAGGTTAATTTGCAGGTTGAGTCTGTGCTGAGGAAGGCAAATGCAATGTTACCATTCATTTCAAGAGGACTAGAATATAAAAGCCAAGGATGTAATGTTGAGACTTTATAAAGTACTGATGAGGCCTCACTTGGAGTGTTGTGAGCAGTTTTAGGCCCCTTATCTTAGAAAGGATGTACTGAAACTGGAGAGGAGTCAAAGTAGGTTCACGAAAATGATTCCAGGATTTAATGGCTTGTCATATGAAGAGTGTTTGATGGCTTTGGGCCTGTATTCACTAGAATTCAGAAGAATGAGGGACGACCTCATTGAAGCCTATCGATTGGTGAACGGCCTTGATAGAGTGGATATGGAGAGGCTACTTCCTATGGCGGGTCCACAGAACACATCCGGAGATCAGAAGACACATCCTCAGAACGGAGGGGCGTCCTTTTTGAATGGAGATGAGGAGGAATTTATTTTTAACAGAGTAGTGAATCAGTGGAATTCTCTGCCACAGGCAGCTGTGGAGGCCAAATCTTTATGTATACTTAAGGCTGAGGTTGATAGATTCTAGATTGGTCAGGGCATGAAGAGATACGGGGAGAAGGCAGGAGATTGGGGCTGAGAGAAAAATTGGATCAGCTGTGATGAAATAGTGGAACAGCCTTGATGGGCCAAATGGTCTAATACTGCTCCTATACCTTATGGTCTTATGTTCTTACATGAGGCCAGGATATTGGTATTACGTGAAGTGTTGGGGATGATGATGAAGCCCAGGTATTGGTGTTATGTGTAGAGGATGGGGAGAACAATGAGGTCAGGGTATTGGTGTTATGTGTAGAGGGTGGGGAGAACAATGAGGTCAGGGTATTGGTGTTATGTGTAGAGGGTGGGGAGAACAATGAGGTCAGGGTATTGGTGTTATGTGTAGAGGGTGGGGAGAACAATGAGGTCAGGGTATTGGTGTTATGTGTAGAGGGTGGGGAGAACAATGAGGTCAGGGTATTTGGTGTTATGTGTAGAGGATGGGGAGAACAATGAGGTCGGGATATTGGTGTTATGTGTAGAGGATGGGGAGAACAATGAGGTCAGGGTATTAGCGTATTGGTGTTATGTGTAGAGGATGGGGAGAACAATGAGGTCAGGGTATTGGTGTTATGTGTAGACGATGGGGAGAACAATGAGGTCAGGGTATTAGCGTATTGGTGTTATGTGTAGAGGATGGGGAGAACAATGAGGTCAGGGTATTAGCGTATTGGTGTTATGTGTAGAGGATGGGGAGAACAATGAGGTCAGGGTATTGGTGTTATGTGTAGAGGGTGGGGATAACGATGAGGCCAGGGTATTGGTGTTATGTGTAGAGGATGGGGAGAACAATGAGGTCAGGGTATTGGTGTTATGTGTAGAGGATGGGGAGAACAATGAGGTCAGGGTATTAGCGTATTGGTGTTATGTGTAGAGGATGGGGAGAACAATGAGGTCAGGGTATTGGTGTTATGTGTAGAGGATGGGGAGAACAATGAGGTCAGGGTATTGGTGTGTGTAGAGGATGGGGAGAACAATGAGGTCAGGGTATTGGTGTTATGTGTTGGGGATGGGGAGAACAATGAGGTCAGGGTATTGGTGTTATGTGTAGAGGATGGGGAGAACAATGAGGTCAGGGTATTGGTGTGTGTAGAGGATGGGGAGAACAATGAGGTCAGGGTATTGGTGTTATGTGTAGGGGATGGAGAGAACAATGAGGTCAGGGTATTGGTGTTATGTGTAGAGGATGGGGAGAACAATGAGGTCAGGGTATTGGTGTTATGTGTAGAGGGTGGGGATAATGATGAGGCCAGGGTATTGGTATTACCTGTAGAGGGTGAGACGATGACGCACAAGTGACAGTGACAGCTTTAATCCAATGTTGTTTGTCAGTGCTCCGGTGAATGGGTGGGTCATGTTCAGCTGCTTGGGATTTTGCAGCCATCGAGCAAAATCGTGGGTATACAAAATTCTGAGGGGTGCAGGTAGGGTGAATGAAGTCAGGCTTTTCCCATTGAGGTTGGGTGAGACTAAAACTAAAGGACATGGATTGAGGGGATAGGTGAAATGTTTAAGGCGGTGGTCATGTGGAACGAGCTGCCAGTGGCAATGGTGAATGCTGGTTCGATTTCAGCATTTCGGAATAGTTTGGATAGGTACGTGGATGGGAGGGGACTGGAGAGCTGTAGTCCAGGTGTCGGTTGGTGGGACCAGGCGGAGTAACAATTGAGCATGGACTTGATGGGCTGAGTGTTCTGTTTCTGTGCTGTAGTGCTCCATAAGACTACGGTTCTAATTCAGGATGATTGTTTGCATCAAGAAGGTCAGCATGTGTTCATTGAGCTCGTGTACTCGATATCTACCTCCCCGTTCCTTAGCGGTGCTCAACTGTACAGTAAGCTGAGTCGATAATAAAGCATACAGCAGAGCTGTTTTCCAATTAGTAGATTGTGGCGACCCACTTTCTGGCACACACGAACCGGCTCACAACAGCGCGCGCAGGCAGAGGGCCGGCCCCAAAAGGGCGCCAGGCCATCTTCACCAAAAGGGGGAAAATCCCGGGCGCAGAAAGGGTCTGGGAATTTGCATTCCCCACAGCAGTCCCGCCCCAGGGAGGGCGGGAACGAGAAGGCTTTAAAGCAGGCCGCGAAGTTTGAATAAATCTCTTTCATTGCAACTCTAACTCACCGACTCCGTGTGGTTATTCTAGCGCTGTGTGTAGCACATCGCTACAATTGGTGACCCCGACGGCCCAAACGATATTTGGGCCAGAGATGACCGAAGCCGCATCTGTTCACGCAGTTTCGTTAAAACTGCCAAGCTTCTGGTCGCTGCGACCCCATTTATGGTTCGAACAAGCAGAAGCACAATTCCACATTCGGCAGATAACCTTGGAGTCCACTCGCTACTACTACGTGCTGAGCTCCCTCGACCAGGAGACTGCTGCACAAGTTGAGTTTATACAGTCGCCCCCGGAGGACGGCAAATACACAGCATTCAAAGCCCTGCTCATAAGGACTTTTGGACTCTCACGGCGCGAACGAGCACGCCGCTTAATGCACCTGGATGGTTTGGGAGACAGGCCACCGTCAGCATTAATGAACGAGATGCTGGCCCTGGCTGAAGGACACAAACCCTGCCTCATGTTTGAGCAGACGTTCCTAGAGCAACTGCCTGAGGACATATGCCTGCTGCTGTCCGACGCAGATTTCAGCGACCCCCGGGAGGTGGCAGCCCGAGCAGATGTGCTGTGGAATGCCAGGAAAGAGAGAGGGGCATCCGTCGCACAGATCACCAAGCCGTGTGCCCAATGACAGACCAGACCAGGCCCGGCAGCAGAGCCTACAAAACCCGGCGACGGGAGTGAGGAGCCCAATGAACAATGGTGTTTCTACCACCAGCGGTGGGGCACAGAGGCCCGCCGCTGCAGACCACCCTGCAAATTCCCGGGAAACGCCAGGGCCAGCCGCCGCTGATGGCTACGATGGCTGGCCATTAGGACAGCCTCCTGTACGTCTGGGACAAGCAGTCGGGACGCCGCTTTTTGGTCGACACCGGAGCAGAGATCGGCGTCTTACCTCCAACGAGTTACGACACCCGCAACAGAGAACCGGGACCCACCCTGATGGCCGCAAATGGCAGCACAATATGAACCTATGGCACCCGCACGGTGCGGCTACAGTTCAGCTCCAGCCAGTTCACGTGGGACTTCACACTGGCCGCCGTGGCCCAACCACTCCTGGGGGCGGATTTTCTACGAGCCCACAGCCTGCTGGTCGACCTGCAAGGGAAGCGATTAGTCCACGCCAAGACTTTTCAAACGTTCTCCCTGGGTGAAGCACAGTTGCCAGCCCCACACCCGGACTCCATCACGCTGTCTGACGACGAATTCACCAGGATCCTGGCCGATTTCCCATCAGTACTGACACCGCAGTTCACGACAGCCATGCCCAGACACGGAGTACAGCACCACATCCCGACCCAGGGACTACCCCTCCACGCCCGTGCTCGAAGGCTTCCCCCGGACAAGCTCCGACTGGAGAAGGAGGAGTTCAAGAAGATGGAGGAATTGGGGATCATACGACGGTCCGACAGCCCATGGGCCTCCCCCCTGCACATGGTGCCCAAGGCAATGCGGGGCTGGAGACCTTGCGGTGACTACCGCAGACTGAACGAGGCTACAACGCCAGACCGCTACCCTGTGCCGCACATTCAAGATTTCGCAGCAAACCTACACGGCGCAAGGATCTTTTCCAAGGTGGACCTCGTCCGGGGATACCATCAAATCCCTGTACATCCGGACGACATCCCCAAAACAGCACTTATCACCCCGTTCGGACTTTTCGAATTCCTCCGAATGCCGTACAGACTTTCCAGCGGCTAATGGACACGATGGGACACGACCTGGACTTTGCATTCATCTATTTGGATGACATCCTCATAGCCAGCAGTAGTTGGCAGGAGCATCTGTCCCACCTCCGCCAGCTCTATTCCCGCCTGAGCGAATTCGGTCTTACAATCAACCCAGCCAAATGCCAGTTCGGACTCGACACCATCGACTTCCTGGGCAACAGGATTGCTAAAGACGGGGCAACCCCGCTGCCCGCCAAGGTAGACGTGGTCCGCAACTTCCCCCGACCCAACACAATCAAAGGCCTGCAGGAATTCGTGGGTATGGTGAATTTCTACCACCGTTTCCTCCCCTCAGCAGCCCGAACCATGCGCCCCCGTTCACTCCAATGTCAGGTAAGGGCAAGGACATTACCTGGAACGAAGAGGCCGCAACCGCTTTCGTTAAAACCAAAGAAGCCTTGGCAAACGCCGCGATGCTAGTGCACCCCAGAACGGACGTTCCTACTGCCCTCACGGTGGACGCATCCAACACAGCAGTCGGTGGAGTGCTGGAACAACTCATCGAGGGTCGCTGGCAACCCCTGGCGTTCTTCAGCAAACACCTACGACCACCCGAACTCAAATACAGTGCTTTCGACCGGGAGCTATTGGCACTATACCTGGCAATCCGGCATTTCAGGTACTTCTTGGAAGGTAGGCCCTTCACCACGTTCACAGACCACAAACCGCTTACCTTTGCGTTCACTAAGGTGTCCGACCCCTGGTTGTCCCGCCAGCAGCGACATCTGTCCTACATCTCCGAGTACACGACAGACATCTGGCATGTCTCTGGAAAGAACAACGTCGTGGCGGATGCACTTTCCAGACCTACCATACAGGCCCTGTCCCAGGGGGTGGACTATGCAGCGCTGGCAGAAAACAGCAGGCAGACGCTGAGATCCCCAGTTACAGAACTGCAGTCTCCGGTTTGCAGCTCCAAGACCTCCCCGTAGGCCCAGGTGAGAGGACCCTACTGTGTGATGTAGCTACCGGCCAACCCCGCCCCGTCGTCCCAGCAGCCTGGCGCCGGCGGGTGTTCGAATCCATTCACAACTTAGCGCACCCCTCCATCAGGACAACTGTCCGGCTGGTCTCCAACAGTTTCGTGTGGCATGGACTGCGTAAACAGGTCAGTGAATGGGCCAAAACGTGTATGCAGTGCCAAACGGCCAAGGTGCAGCGGCACACCAAGGCTCCGCCGCAGCGGTTCGAACCCACCCGCCGGAGGTTCGACCACATCCATGTGGATATCGTGGGGCCCCTGCCAGTGTCGCGAGGAGCGCGGTACCTCCTAACTATGATAGACCGGTTCACCAGATGGCCAGAGGCAGTCCCGCTCAGCGACACCACCTCCGAATCCTGCGCCCGAGCACTGATCGCAACCTGGGTAGCACGCTTTGGGGTACCGGCCCACATTACCTCCGACAGGGGCGCCCAGTTCACCTCCAGCCTGTGGTCAGCTATGGCCAGACTTTTAGGAACACAGCTACACCACACAACTGCCTACCACCCACAGTCGAACGGACTAGTGGAGCGCTTCCACCGTCACCTGAAATCGGCTCTCATGGCCCGCCTGGAGGGGCCTAACTGGGTGGACGAGCTTCCCTGGGTCCTGCTCGGAATCCGCACGGCGCCCAAAGAGGATCTGCACACCTCGTCGGCCGAGTTGGTGTACAGCGCACCCCTGGTAGTCCCAGGAGAGTTCATACCAGCCCCAAGGGGGCAAGAGGAAGAACCCACAGCAGTCCTGGACAGACTACGGGAGAGGCTCGGTAACCTGGCCCCCATCCCCACTTCACAGCATGGACAGAGCCCGACCTGCGTACCCAAAGACCTGCAGAACTGTGAGTTTCTTTTTGTATGACGGGGCGGACACCGGGCACCGCTACAGCGGCCCTACGAGGGGCCGTTTAAGGTGATCAGGAACAACGGGTCCACGTTCGTGCTGGACATTGGGGGGAGAGAGGAGGTTTTCACGGTGGACCGACTCAAACTGGCCCATGTGGACTTGGCGCAGCCGGTCCAGGCTCAGGCACCGCGGCGCAGGGGCAGACCTCCCAAACAGAGGCCGATCCAGACTGTGGACATTGGGGGAGGTATCGCCGGTTCTGGGGGGTGGGGGTTATGTGGCGACCCACTTTCTGGCACCCACGAACCGGCTCACAACAGCGCGCTCAGACAGAGGGCCAGCCCCAAAAAGGGCGCCAGACCATCTTCACCAGCAGGGGGAAAATCCCGCGCGCAGAAAGGGTCTGGGAATATGCATTCCCCACAGCAGTCCCGCCCCAGGGAGGGCGGGAACGGGAAGGCTTTAAAGCAGGCCGCGAAGTTTGAATAAATCTCTTTCATCGCAACTCTAACTCACCGACTCCGTGTGGTTATTCTAGTGCTGTGTGTGGCACACCGCTACAAGATTTAAGTTCTGTAATGCTGCTTTTCGTATTTTTATAAATTACCATTTGAATTGATAAGTAGTTCATGATTGACACCAGCTGATAACAGATATATACTACGATATCCCATTAATATATGCGGTTACTTTCCTTATTGTGGATATGTTTAAAAATAATTTCTGGAACTGCATCTATTGTGTGCTTGCTGTGGATTTTGTAATGGTTCATGGTGAACTTGCTCTGCTTTTGTAGGTGAAGATGTGAAACCTCGAGAGTACATTGTGGCTCTACAGCATCCAGTCACCACCAACATTAAACATTCCATTAAGATGTTCGAGCTCACGCTCGACGCGTTAATAACATTCGGCAAACGCACATTGATCCTGTTTCCCAACATTGATGCAGGTGAGCAGAAAATTCCACAGCTTCGTGTTTAATTCTTGGCCCCTGTATGTTCTCCCTCCGTTAAAGGAGCTCTTGCTCTCATTTTCCTCTCCCACTCCCACTCCCCCCTCCCTCCTCCTCACACTCAGCATCCTCCCACTCTGCCTCCGTGTCCTCCTACTCCCCATCCTCAGCCTCAGCCTCATACTCCCCCTCCTCGGCCTCGTCCCCGGCCTCCCACTCCCCCTCCTCGGCCTCGGCCCCGGCCTCCCACTCCCCATGTCCCACCTCCCCCCCCATGTCCCACCTCCCCCCCATGTCCCACCCCCCCTCCACATTCAAATCTCCCGCCCCCCCGCATCCATCCCAGCCCCCTCATCCATCCCACCACCTCCCGCCTGCCCTCATCCCCACCCACACCCCCGTCTCCCACCCGTCCTCCTCCCCACCCCACTTCTACCTCCCACCCCCCTCCACCTCCCACTTGCTGATTTTGTTACAACTTTCCTACTAAAACAGGACATGGGTCCACGGATTCCTGTTTTCTTTCTTGCTCTCTTCACTAGTTGGATATATTTGCTTTTCCCATTGCAAGGAAAGTTCTACAAACTGTGGAACTTTGAAAGAAGGCTTTCTTGGTGGCCACTTTCATGAAAACCCTGGAAAAACCCTTCTCCACCAAGCTGATTTCTTCAATACAGTTGCAAGGAAAACTTTGTGAACCCTTTGCAATTGCCTAGTTTTCTACATTAAAGACTCATAAACTGTGGACTGATCTTCATCTAAGTTCAAATACAAAGTAAAATTTATTATCAGGGTTCATACGTATCACCACACACAACCCTATGATTCTTTTTCTGTGGCAGACTTAGCAAATCTATAGAACAGTAACTGTAAACATCAGGTACTGTTTAATGTAAACAAAATGAGCAAATGCAAATAATCAATAAATAGCAATAAATAATGAGCATGAAATAACAAATAACCAGAGTCCTTAAATGAGTGTAGTTAACCCCTTTTGTTCAAGTCCCTGATGATTGTGGGGTAGTAGTAAGTCACAATAGAAACGCACACAATCTGCTGAAACTAATAGTTGGCAGATTGGCATCTATGATGTTGCAGGCATCACTGAATCATGACTGAGAGATTGTAGCCGGGAGCTTAGCATCCAAGGATACACATTGTATTGTATTGAAAGGAGTGGAGGAGGCATTGCTCTGTTGGCAAAAATAAAATTAATCATTAGAAAGAGGTAAAGTGGAGTCAGAAAGTGTTGAGTCGTTTGTAGATAGAGCTAAGGAACTGCAAGGGCTTAAAAAAACCCTGATGGGAGTTGTACACAGACCCTCATACAACAGTAATGATGTGGCCAACAAATTACAATGGGAGATAGAAAATGCATGCCAAAAGGGCAATGTTACAGTAGTCAGGGGGGACTTCGATGTGCTGGTAAATTGGGAAAATCAGCTTGGTGCTGGATTACAGGAGGGAGAATTTCTCAAGTGCCTATAAGGTGGCTTTTCAGAGCAGCTCGTGGTGGAGCCCACTAGGGGATCAGCTATTCTGGATTGAGTGTTGCGCAATGAACCAGAGTCAATTCGAGAGCTTATGTTTGAAGAACCCTTAGGGGAAGGTATCGTAATACGATTGAATTCACCCTGAGTTTTGGGAAGGAGATGTATCAGTATTACAGTGGAGTAAAGGGGTTTACAGGGTTATGAGAGAGGAGTTGGCCAGAATTGATTGGAAGAGACCACTGGCAGGGATGACGGCAGAGCAGTAATGGCTGGAACTTCTGGAAGCAGTATCGAAGGCACAGGATATACACATCCCAGAGAGGAAGAAGTATTCTAAAGGAAAGGTGACACAACAGTGGCTGTCAAGAAAAGTCAAAGCCAAAGAGAGGGCATATATTAGAGCAAAGATTAATGGGAAATTAGAGGATTGGGAAGCTTTTCAATACCAACAGTAAGCAACTAAAAAAGTAATTAGAAGATAAAGATGGAATATGAAAGTAACCTAACCAATAATATTATAGAAACGTAGAAACAAAGAATTCACAGCACATTACAGGCCCGTTGGCCCACAATGTTGTGCTGACCATATAACCTACTCTAGAAGCTGCTAGAATTTCCTCACCGCATAGCCTTCCATTTTTCTAAACTCCAAGTATCTATCTGAGAGTCTCTTAAAAGACCCTATTGTATCCACCTCTGCCACCGTCGCTGGCAGTGCATTCCACACACCCACCACTCTGTGTGAAAAACTTGCCTCTGACACCCCCCTGTACCTACTTCCGAGTACTTTAAAACTATGCTCCTTCGTGTTAGCTATTTCAGCCCTGGGAAAAAGCCTCTGGCTATCCACACGATCAATGCCTCTCATCATCTTGTACACCTCTATCAGGTCACCTCTCACCATCTGTTGTTCCAAGGAGAAAAGGCTAAGTTCACTCAACCTATTCTCATAAGGCATGCTCCCTAATCCAGGTAACATCCTTGTAAATTTCCTCTGCACCCTTTCTATGGTATCCACATCCTTCCTGTAGTGCGGTGACCAGAACTGAACACAGTACTCCAAGTGGGGTCTAACTACAGTCTTATATAGCTGTAACATTACCTCACGGCTCTTGAACTCAATTCCATGGTTGATGAAGGCATAACAACACTGTCAACCTGCACAGCAGCTTTGAGTGTCCAAAGGATGTGGATCCAGAGATCTTGCTGATCATGCACACTGCCAAGAGTCTTACCATTAATATTATGTTCTGTCTTCAAATTTGACCGAACGAAATGAACCATTTCACACTTATCTGGGGAAAAAAGTCCATCTTCTCAGCCCACTTCTGCATCCTATCGATGTCACACTGTAACCTCTGACAACCCTCCAGACAATCCACAACACCCCCAACTTTTGTGTCATCAGCAAGCTTCCTAACCCACCCTTCTACTTCCTCATCCAGGTCATTTATAAAAATCACAAGAGAAAGGTTCCCAGAACAGATCCCTGCAGAACACCACTGGTCACTGTCCTCCATGCAGAATACAAACCATCTACAGCCACCTTATGCCTTCTGTAGTCAAGCCAATTTTGGATCCACAAAGCAAGACCTTCTTGGATCCCATGCCTCATTACTTTCTGATAGACCCTTGCATTGAGAATCTTACTGAAATCCGTATACATTATATCCACTGCTGTACCTTCATTAGTGTGTTTTGTTACATCCTCAAGGAATGCAATCAGGTTCATAAGGCACGACCTGCCCTTGACAAAGCCATGATGACTATCCCTAATCAGATTACGTCTTTCCAGATGCACATAAATCCTGCCTCTCAGGATCTTCTTCAACAACTTGCCCACCACTGAAGTAAGACTCACTGGTCTATACTTCCCTGGGTTATCTCTACTCCCTTTTTTGAACAAGGGAACAACATTTGCAACTTTCCAATCCTCCAATCATTGCCAGAGGCTCAGCAATCTCCCCTCTCGCTTCCCACAGTAGCCTGGGGTATATCTCGTGTGGTCTCGGCGACTTATCTAATTTAATACCTTTTCAGCACATCCTCTTTCTCAATGTCTATGCACTCAAATGTTTCCGTCTGTTGTAAGTCACCCCAACAATTGCCAAGGTCCTTTTCACTGGTATTCATTAAGTACTTCTGCTACATCCTCTGGCCCCATGCACATGTTTCCACTATCAAACCTGACTGGTCCTATTCTCACAAAGCTCATCCTCTTGCTCTTCACATACTTGTAGAATGCCTTAGGGTTTTCCTTAATCCTGTTCACGAAGGCCTTCTCTTGGCCCCTTCTAGTTCTCCCAGTTTCAATCTTGAGCTCCTTCCTGGCACCCTTGTAATTTTCTAGAGCTCTAACAGTACCTAGTTTCTTGAACCTTTAGTAAACTTTTCTTCTTAACTAGATTTTCTACAATCCTTGTACACCATGGTTCTTTTACCCTACCATCCTTTCCCTACCTCGAAGGAACATATCTCTGTTGAACTCCACGTAACTGTTCCCTGAACATTTGCCACATTTCTGCCGTGCATTTCCCTGAATAAAATCTCCCAATTTATGTACCCCAGTTCCTGCCTAATAGCATCACATTTTCCTGTACCCCAATTAAATGTTTTCCCAAACTGTCTGCTCCTATCCCTCTCCAGCACTATGGTAAAGGAGCAACACATCAAAGTTGCTGGTGAACGCAGCAGGCCAGGCAGCATCTCTAGGAAGAGGTACAGTCGACGTTTCGGGCCGAGACCCTTCGTCAGGACTAACGAAGGGTCTCAGCCCGAAACGTCAACTGTACCTCTTCTTAGAGATGCTGCCTGGCCTGCTGCGTTCACCATCAACTTTGATGTGTTGCTTGAATTTCCAGCATCTGCAGAATTCCTCATGTTTGCGCTATGGTACAGGAGACAGTGTTGTGATCGCTGCCTCCAAAATGTTCTGCTACCGAGAGTTCTAACACCTGGCCAGGTTCATTTCCCAATACTAGATCAAGTACAGTCTCTTCTCCAGCTGGCTTATCTATATATTGTGTCAGGAAACCTTCCTGAACACCACACTTCCCAGCCTTCTCCCTACAACCTTTGATGCCATGTCCAATCAAGAACCTATCAATCCCTGCCTTTAGTACACCTAACCACCTGGCCCAACAGCTGCATGTGGCAACAACTTCCACAAATTCACCACCCACCAGCTGAAGAAATTTCTCTGCATCTCTGTTTTGAAAGGGCGCCCCTCTATCCTGAGGCTGTGCCGTCTTGTGCTAAACTCTCCCACCATGGGAAACATCCTTTCCACATCTACTCTGTCGAGGTCTCTTAACATTTGAAAGGTTTCAATGAGATCCCCCCTCATCCTTCTGAATCCCGGCGAGTACAGACCCAGAATCATCAAAAGTTCCTCATATGATAACCTTTCATTCCTGGAATCATCCTTGTGAATCTCCTCTGGATCCTCTCCAATGCCAGCACATCTTTTCTAAGATGAGGGGCCCAAAACTGTTCACAATACTCAAGGTGAGGCCTCACCAGTGCTTTATAAAGCCTCAGCATAACACCTTTGCTCTTGTATTCTCGACCTTTTGAAATGAATGCTAACATGGCATTTACCTTCCTCACCACCGACTCAACTGCAAGTTAACCTTCAGGTGTTCTGCACAAGTCCCTCTGCATCTCAGATTCCTGGATTTTCTCCCCGTTTAGAAAATAGTCCGCACGTTTATTTCTACTACCAAAGAGCGTGACCATTCATTTTCCAACATTGTATTTCATTTGCCACTTTCTTGCACATTCTAATCTGTCTTAAGTTCTTCTGCATCCTACCTGTTTGATAGGGAGAAAGTAAAGTTTAACGTAGCAGTATTTCAGTGCAGTAAGGGAAATGACAGTGGTATGAGAGGAGTTGTCCAGAGTAAATTGGAAGGAGCTGCTGGCAGGGATGACAGCAGGGCAGCAATGGTGTGTGTTTCTGTGAAAAATGAGGAAGCTGCAGGACATGTGAATTCCAAAAATGAAGAAATACTCAAACAGTAAAATAGTACAACTCTGGCTGACAAGGGAAGTCAAAGCTATTGTAAAAGCAAAAGAAAGGGCATACAACAAAGCAAAAATTGGTGGGGAGATAGAGGATTGGGAAGTTTTTAAAAACCTACAGAGAGCAACTAAAAAGATCATTAGGAGGGAAAAGATGAAATATGAAAGCAAGCTGGCAAATCATATCAAAGTTGATAGTAAAAATTTTTTCAAGTATGTTAAAAATAATAGAAAAATGAGAGTGGTTAGAGGACAACTAGAAAATGAGGCTGGAGAAATAATAACGGGATAAGGAGATGACTGATGAACTAAATGAGTATTTTGTGTCAATCTTCACTGTGGAAAACACTAGCAGTATGCCTGATGTTGTGTTGAATTGAATTGACTTTATTTCTTACATCCTTCACATACATGAGTAAAAATCTTCACGTTACATCTCCATCTAAATGTGTAATCATAATAATTTATAATCAATAGAGCAGTCGGTGTAGTATAGAGTCTACGCAAATTACTGTAAGTTAATCAGTCTGATGGCCTGGTGGAAGAAGCTGTCCCGGAGCCTGTTGGTTCTGGCTTTTATGCTGCTGTACCGCTTCCCGGATGGTAGCATTGGGGTGACTTGTAAATGTCCTGAATCATGGGAAGTTCACAACTACAGATGTGCTGGGCTGTCCACACCACTCTCTGCAGGGTCCTGTGATTAAGGGAGGTACAGTTCCCATATCAGGCAGTGATGCAGCCAGTCAGGATGCTCTCAATTGTGCCCCTGTAGAAAGTTCTTAGGATTCCGGGGCCAATATCAAACTTCCTCAACCGTCTGAGGTGAAATAGACGCGGTTGTGCCTTTTTCACTACACAGCTGGTGTGTACAGACCACGTGAGGTCCTCGGTGATGTGGATGCCGAGGAACTTAAAGCTGTTTACCCTCTCAGCCCCAGATCCATTGATCCAAAGAATTCCTACAGGTTTGTCAGGCAGGAGCTTCCCTGAAGGAAACCATGCTGACTTTGTACTATCTTGTCTTGAGTCACCAAGTACTCCATCACCTCATCCTTAACAATTGACCCTAACACCTTCCCAGCCACTGAGGTCAGGCGAACTGGTCTATAATTTACTTTCTGCTGCCTTTCTCCTTTCTTAAAGAGTGGTGTGACATTTGCTATTTTTCAGTCCTCTGGCACCATACCAGGGTGAAATGATTTTTGAAAGGTCGTACTTTACCACCACAATCTCTAACGCTACCTCTTTCAGAACTCTAGAGTGTACTTCCTCTGCTCTGGGTGACTTCTGTACCTTTAGGTCTTTCAGCTTTTTGAGCACCTTCTCTCTTGTGACAGTAACTGCACCCACTTCTCTTCCTTCACATATTACATCAGGCATACTGCTAGTGTCTTCCACAGTGAAGACTGACGCAAAATATTCATTTAGTTCATCAGCCAACTCCTTGTACCCCGTTATTATTTCTCCTGCCTCATTTTCTAGCGGTTCTATATCTACTCTCATTTCTCTTTTATTTTTAACATACTTGAAAAAACTGTTACTATCCACTTTGATATTATTTGCCAGCTTGTTTTCATATTTAATCTTTTCTAATGATGTTTTTTAGTTGTTCTCTATAGGTTTTTAAAAACTTCCCAATCCTCTATCTTCCCACTAATTTTTGCTTTGTTGTATGCCCTTTCTTTTGCTTTTACAATAGATCTGACTTCGTTTGTCAGCCACAGTTGTACTATTTTACTGTTTGAGTATTTCTTCATTTTTGGAATTCACATGTTCTGCACCTTCCTCATTTTTCCCAGAACACACACCATTGCTACTCTGCTGACATCACTGCCAATTTACTATGGCCTTGAGTACCATATTTGCTATCCTTTCTGATTCTGCATCCCTGATGATTTGATACTCAGCCTGTTGGCTGCAACTAAATCCCATCACCTGCCTGCCCTTCCTGACAATCGGACTGCGCGCTATCTTTACTTTTTTACCATACGTCCTTTCCTGAGTCCCTTCACTCTGGTTCCCAACACCCCGCTCCCCCCACCAAGTTAGTTTAAACCCTCCCCCAACAGCTCAAACAAACCTGCCCGCAAGAACATTGGTCCCCCTGGGGTTCAGGTGCAACCTGTAATTTTTGTACATTTCATACCTCCCCCAGAAGAGATCCCAATGATCCAAGAGCCTGAAGCCCTGCCCCTTGCACCATCTTCTCAGCCACGCATTTATCTGCCAAATCGTCCTGTTTCTACCCTCACTGATGCATGGCACAGACAGCAGTCCAAAAATTACTACCCCGGAGGTCCTGCTTCTGTATGTTTGTGTGTTAATAGCCGAGGCAGATTGTATTTATCTATTATTGTGACTTCGATGAAGATCAGATTATGAGTAATTAATGCAGGAAGCCAGGTAATTGCAAAGGGTTCACATACTTTTTCTTGCAACTGTACATCTTTAATCATGTTGATATCTTTGCCCACACCTGGTTATAGTGTTTACCATGTCATATGAACATAGCAGATGTGTTTATTTGTTGTTCTTTCTTATATAATTTCTCCTGTCTCAGTGTGTAGAGACCCACGTTAATTTAAAAATATCTTTTGCTTTTTACTTCAGAATATCTTGTAGTTTGTTTACTGTATGTTGCTGGCTCTCTCTTGTGTTCCAATTGCCATCTCATCAATACCTTTGACTGCCATCTCATGCCATCCCCTGATCAATTCCTTCCTTAGACTGCTGTCTCCTGATCAGTACCTTGCTTACACTGCAATCTCCTGATCGATATCTTCATTAGACTGCCATCTCCAGATCATGGCCTTTGTTCCTTAGGCTGCCGCCTGCCGATCACGGCCGTCCTTAGGAGGCTGCCGATGAATGCCTTCCTTCGATTGCCATCTCCCGATGAATGCCTTCTTTAGATTGCCATCTCCATAAGACCACAAGACATAGGAACAGAATTAGGCCATCTGGCCCATTGAGTCTGCTCCGCCATTCAATCACGGATGATCCTTTTTTCTATCTCCTGCTCAACCCCAGTTCCTGGCCTTCCTGTAACCTTTGATGCCATGTCCAATCAAGAACCTATCAATCTCTGCCTTAAATACACCCAACAACCTGGCTTCCACAGCTGCACGTAGTAACCAATTCAAATTCACCACCCTTTGCCTAAAGAAATTTCTCAGCTTTTCTGTTTTGAAAGGGTGCACCTCTATTCTGAGGCTCTGCCCTCTTGTCCTAGACTCTCCCACCATGGGAAACATCCTTTCCACATCTGCTTTTCTAGGTCATTCAACATTCGAAAGATTTCAATGAGATCTCCCCTCATCCTTCTAAATTCCATTGGGTACAAACCCAGAGCCATCAAACGTTCCCTGTATGATAACCCTTTCGTTCCTGGAATCATCCTTGTGAACCTCCTCTGGACCCTCTCCAATGCCAGCACATCTTTTCTAAGATGAAGGGCCCAAAACTGTTCACAATACTCAGTGCCTTATAAAGCCTCAGCATCACATCCTTGCTCTTGTATTCTAGACCTCTTGGAAATGAATGCTAACATGGCATTTGCCTTCCTCACCACCGATTCAACCTGCAAGTACCTTCAGGGTGTTCTGCACAAAGACTCCCAAGTTCCTTTGCACCTCAGATTTTTGGATTTTCTCCCGGTTTAGAAAATAGTCCACAGATTTATTTCTACTACCAAAGTATCACCAAAGTCCGCATCAGATATGGTACCTAGACAGACAGACAGACCAAAGTGTATGACCAGGCATTTTCCAACATTGTATTTCATTTGCCACTTTCTTGCCCATTCTCCTAATCTGTCTAAGTCCTTTTGCACACTGCATGCCTCTCCACCAATCTTCGTATCATCTGCAAACTTGGCAACAAACCCATCTATTCCATCAACAAAATCATTTATATACAGCATAAAATGAAGTGGTCCCTACACCGACCCCTGCGGAACAACACTAGTCACTGGCAGCTAACCAGAAAGGATCCTTTTATTCCCACTCACTGCCTCCTACCAATCAGCCAATGCTCTAACCATGTTCGTAACTTTCCTGTAATACCATGGGCTGTTAACTTGGTAAGCAGCCTCATGTGTGGCACCTTGTCAAAGGCCTTCTGAAAATCCAAATATACAACATCCACTGCATCCCCTGTATCTATCCTACTTGTAATCTCTTCAAAGAATTCCAACAGGTTCGTCAAGCAGGATTTTCCCTGAAGGAAACCATGCTGACTTGGTACTATCTTGTCCTGTGTCGCCAAGTACTCCATCAGCTCATCCTTAACAATTGACTCTAACATCTTCCCAATCACTGAGGTCGGGCTAACTGGTCTATAATTTACTTTCTGCTGTCTTCCTCCTTTCTTAAACAGTGGAGTGACATTTGCAATTCCCAGTCCTCTGGCACTATGCCAGAGTCCAGTGATTTTTGAAAGATCATTTCTAATGCCACCACTATCTCTAACGCTACCTCTTTCAGAACCCTAAGGTGCAGTTCCTCTGGTCCAGGTGACTTATGTACCTTTAGGTCTTTCAGATTTTTGAGCATCTTCTCTCTTATAATAACTGCACCCACTTCTCTTTCTTCACACACTACAACATTAGGCACACTGCTGGTGTCTTCCACAGTGAAGACTGATGCAAAAAAAACTCATTTAGTTCAGCAGCCATCTTCTTGTCCTCCATTATTATTATTTTTCCTGCCTCATTTTCTAGCGGTCCTATATGCACTCTCATCTCTCTTTTATTTTTTACATACTTGAAAGAACTTTTACTATCCTGATCAATGCTTTCCTTAGACTGCCATCTCCAAATCAATACCTTAGACTTCTGTCCCCAATCAATACCTTTATTAGTCTGCTGTTCAGTCCCTTCATTAGGCGCAGTCTCCTGATCAATACCTTCCTTGGGTTTTGGAGGGTATCTCCAGTCTCCAGATCAGTGCCTTCCTTACACTGTCTTCTCCTGGTCAATACCTTTCTTACACTGCCATTTCCCCATCAGTGCTTCCTTAGACTGCCGTCTCCCGATCAGTACATCCTTGGACTGCCGTCTCCCGATCAGTACATCCTTGGACTGCCGTCTCCCGATCAGTACATCCTTGGACTGCCGTCTCCCGATCAGTACATCCTTGGACTGCCGTCTCCCGATCAGTACATCCTTAGACTGCCGTCTCCCGATCAGTACATCCTTAGACTGCCGTCTCCCGATCAGTACATCCTTGGACTGCCGTCTCCCGATCAGTACATCCTTGGACTGCCGTCTCCCGATCAGTACATCCTTGGACTGCCGTCTGCCGATCAGTACATCCTTGGACTGCCGTCTGCCGATCAGTACATCCTTGGACTGCCGTCTGCCGATCAGTACATCCTTGGACTGCCGTCTGCCGATCAGTACATCCTTAGACTGCCGTCTGCCGATCAGTACATCCTTGGACTGCCGTCTCCCGATCAGTACATCCTTGGACTGCCGTCTCCCGATCAGTACATCCTTGGACTGCCGTCTCCCGATCAGTACATCCTTCGACTGCCGTCTCCCGATCAGTACATCCTTGGACTGCCGTCTCCCGATCAGTACATCCTTAGACTGCCGTCTCCCGATCAGTACATCCTTGGACCGCCGTCTCCCGATCAGTACATCCTTGGACCGCCGTCTCCCGATCAGTACATCCTTGGACCGCCGTCTCCCGATCAGTACATCCTTGGACCGCCGTCTCCCGATCAGTACATCCTTGGACCGCCGTCTCCCGATCAGTACATCCTTGGACCGCCGTCTCCCGATCAGTACATCCTTGGACCGCCGTCTCCCGATCAGTACATCCTTGGACCGCCGTCTCCCGATCAGTACATCCTTGGACCGCCGTCTCCCGATCAGTACATCCTTGGACCGCCGTCTCCCGATCAGTACATCCTTGGACCGCCGTCTGCCGATCAGTACATCCTTGGACTGCCGTCTGCCGATCAGTACATCCTTGGACTGCCGTCTGCCGATCAGTACATCCTTGGACTGCCGTCTCCCGATCAGTACATCCTTGGACTGCCGTCTCCCGATCAGTACATCCTTGGACTGCCGTCTCCCGATCAGTACATCCTTGGACTGCCGTCTCCCGATCAGTACATCCTTGGACTGCCGTCTCCCGATCAGTACATCCTTGGACTGCCGTCTCCCGATCAGTACATCCTTGGACTGCCGTCTCCCGATCAGTACATCCTTGGACTGCCGTCTCCCGATCAGTACATCCTTGGACTGCCGTCTCCCGATCAGTACATCCTTGGACTGCCGTCTCCCGATCAGTACATCCTTGGACTGCCGTCTGCCGATCAGTACATCCTTGGACTGCCGTCTGCCGATCAGTACATCCTTAGACTGCCGTCTGCCGATCAGTACATCCTTAGACTGCCGTCTGCCGATCAGTACATCCTTAGACTGCCGTCTGCCGATCAGTACATCCTTGGACTGCCGTCTGCCGATCAGTACATCCTTGGACTGCCGTCTGCCGATCAGTACATCCTTGGACTGCCGTCTGCCGATCAGTACATCCTTGGACTGCCGTCTGCCGATCAGTACATCCTTGGACTGCCGTCTGCCGATCAGTACATCCTTGGACTGCCGTCTGCCGATCAGTACATCCTTGGACTGCCGTCTCCCGATCAGTACATCCTTGGACTGCCGTCTCCCGATCAGTACATCCTTGGACTGCCGTCTCCCGATCAGTACATCCTTGGACTGCCGTCTCCCGATCAGTACATCCTTGGACTGCCGTCTCCCGATCAGTACATCCTTGGACTGCCGTCTCCCGATCAGTACATCCTTGGACTGCCGTCTCCCGATCAGTACATCCTTGGACTGCCGTCTGCCGATCAGTACATCCTTAGACTGCCGTCTCCCGATCAGTACATCCTTGGACTGCCGTCTCCCGATCAGTACATCCTTAGACTGCCGTCTGCCGATCAGTACATCCTTAGACTGCCGTCTGCCGATCAGTACATCCTTAGACTGCCGTCTGCCGATCAGTACATCCTTAGACTGCCGTCTGCCGATCAGTACATCCTTAGACTGCCGTCTGCCGATCAGTACATCCTTGGACTGCCGTCTCCCGATCAGTACATCCTTGGACTGCCGTCTCCCGATCAGTACATCCTTGGACTGCCGTCTCCGGATCAGTACATCCTTGGACTGCCGTCTCCGGATCAGTACATCCTTGGACTGCCGTCTCCCGATCAGTACATCCTTGGACTGCCGTCTCCCGATCAGTACATCCTTAGACTGCCGTCTCCCGATCAGTACATCCTTAGACTGCCGTCTCCCGATCAGTACATCCTTGGACTGCCGTCTCCCGATCAGTACATCCTTAGACTGCCGTCTCCCGATCAGTACATCCTTAGACTGCCGTCTCCCGATCAGTACATCCTTAAACTGCCGTCTCCCGATCAGTACATCCTTAGACTGCCGTCTCCCGATCAGTACATCCTTGGACTGCCGTCTCCCGATCAGTACATCCTTAGACTGCCGTCTGCCGATCAGTACATCCTTAGACTGCCGTCTGCCGATCAGTACATCCTTAGACTGCCGTCTGCCGATCAGTACATCCTTGGACTGCCGTCTCCCGATCAGTACATCCTTGGACTGCCGTCTGCCGATCAGTACATCCTTGGACTGCCGTCTGCCGATCAGTACATCCTTGGACTGCCGTCTGCCGATCAGTACATCCTTGGACTGCCGTCTGCCGATCAGTACATCCTTG
Organism: Mobula hypostoma; assembly: GCF_963921235.1. Classification (NCBI taxonomy): domain Eukaryota; kingdom Metazoa; phylum Chordata; class Chondrichthyes; order Myliobatiformes; family Myliobatidae; genus Mobula; species Mobula hypostoma. The sequence goes on from NC_086099.1 coordinate 3,002,662, forward strand.
GACTGCCGTCTCCCGATCAGTACATCCTTGGACTGCCGTCTCCCGATCAGTACATCCTTGGACTGCCGTCTCCCGATCAGTACATCCTTGGACTGCCGTCTCCCGATCAGTACATCCTTGGACTGCCGTCTCCCGATCAGTACATCCTTAGACTGCCGTCTCCCGATCAGTACATCCTTAGACTGCCGTCTCCCGATCAGTACATCCTTGGACTGCCGTCTCCCGATCAGTACATCCTTGGACTGCCGTCTCCCGATCAGTACATCCTTGGACTGCCGTCTCCCGATCAGTACATCCTTGGACTGCCGTCTGCCGATCACTACATCCTTGGACTGCCGTCTGCCGATCAGTACATCCTTGGACTGCCGTCTGCCGATCAGTACATCCTTGGACTGCCGTCTCCCGATCAGTACATCCTTGGACTGCCGTCTCCCGATCAGTACATCCTTGGACTGCCGTCTCCCGATCAGTACATCCTTAGACTGCCGTCTCCCGATCAGTACATCCTTAGACTGCCGTCTGCCGATCAGTACATCCTTGGACTGCCGTCTGCCGATCAGTACATCCTTGGACTGCCGTCTCCCGATCAGTACAGTACATCCTTGGACTGCCGTCTCCCGATCAGTACATCCTTGGACTGCCGTCTCCCGATCAGTACATCCTTAGACTGCCGTCTCCCGATCAGTACATCCTTGGACTGCCGTCTCCCGATCAGTACATCCTTAGACTGCCGTCTCCCGATCAGTACATCCTTAGACTGCCGTCTCCCGATCAGTACATCCTTGGACTGCCGTCTCCCGATCAGTACATCCTTGGACTGCCGTCTCCCGATCAGTACATCCTTGGACTGCCGTCTCCCGATCAGTACATCCTTGGACTGCCGTCTCCCGATCAGTACATCCTTGGACTGCCGTCTCCCGATCAGTACATCCTTAGACTGCCGTCTGCCGATCAGTACATCCTTAGACTGCCGTCTGCCGATCAGTACATCCTTGGACTGCCGTCTCCCGATCAGTACATCCTTGGACTGCCGTCTCCCGATCAGTACATCCTTGGACTGCCGTCTCCCGATCAGTACATCCTTCGACTGCCGTTACATCCTTGGACTGCCGTCTGCCGATCAGTACATCCTTGGACTGCCGTCTGCCGATCAGTACATCCTTGGACTGCCGTCTTCATCCCTGGATCAGTACATCCTTGGACTGCCGTCTCCCAGATCAGTACAGTACATCCTTGGATGCCTTGCCATCTGCTGCCGTCTCCCGATCAGTACATCCTTGGACTGCCGTCTCCCGATCAGTACATCCTTGGACTGCCGTCTCCCGATCAGTACATCCTTGGACTGCCGTCTCCCGATCAGTACATCCTTGGACTGCCGTCTCCCGATCAGTACATCCTTGGACTGCCGTCTCCCGATCAGTACATCCTTAGACTGCCGTCTCCCGATCAGTACATCCTTAGACTGCCGTCTCCCGATCAGTACATCCTTGGACTGCCGTCTCCCGATCAGTACATCCTTGGACTGCCGTCTCCCGATCAGTACATCCTTGGACTGCCGTCTCCCGATCAGTACATCCTTGGACTGCCGTCTGCCGATCACTACATCCTTGGACTGCCGTCTGCCGATCAGTACATCCTTGGACTGCCGTCTGCCGATCAGTACATCCTTGGACTGCCGTCTCCCGATCAGTACATCCTTGGACTGCCGTCTCCCGATCAGTACATCCTTGGACTGCCGTCTCCCGATCAGTACATCCTTAGACTGCCGTCTCCCGATCAGTACATCCTTAGACTGCCGTCTGCCGATCAGTACATCCTTGGACTGCCGTCTGCCGATCAGTACATCCTTGGACTGCCGTCTCCCGATCAGTACATCCTTAGACTGCCCTCTCCCGATCAGTGCCTTTTTTAGACTGCCCTCTCCCGATCAGTACATCCTTAGACTGCCGTCTGCCGATCAGTACATCCTTAGACTGCCGTCTGCCGATCAGTACATCCTTGGACTGCCGTCTGCCGATCAGTACATCCTTGGACTGCCGTCTCCCGATCAGTACATCCTTAGACTGCCGTCTCCCGATCAGTACATCCTTAGACTGCCGTCTCCCGATCAGTACATCCTTAGACTGCCGTCTCCCGATCAGTACATCCTTAGACTGCCGTCTGCCGATCAGTACATCCTTAGACTGCCGTCTGCCGATCAGTACATCCTTGGACTGCCGTCTCCCGATCAGTACATCCTTAGACTGCCGTCTCCCGATCAGTGCCTTTTTTAGACTGCCGTCTCCCGATCA